>NC_069500.1:763688181-763758181 GCF_027579735.1 Bombina bombina
CTACATTGATAATGTACTGAAGAAGAACTCTACTAAGCATGTGAAGTGGTGACATAACTGACCAGCTGTACTTGACTGTAGACCGTTACAAAACAAAAGCTAATTTGTATGAAATAACTTGAAAATAATAAAAGTTATAAACTTCAAACTACCAAAGGACATTAGATAAAGTCAAAAGTTAGCACTTAGCAGCCTGCTAAGTTTCATGAAAATACATTCACCCATATCAGCTGTAGAACTGGCCACGAATACCAATTATAAGTAAATAAACATTTTCTAAAAAACTGCCTTTTCTTGTACTTTAAAGTGAAGCTAAAGTTTTTCTTTCTTGAATACAACCTCCCATTTATCATTTTCTCATGCATGTAGTCGCTAACTTTGTTTAAATATTGCTGCCATAGTTGAAATAAAAAATACATTACTAATTCCCTACCGTTTGGAACCCGACTCCTCCCCATCCCTACTTCCTCCTTCTTTGTTGTGTGATGTCTTCAGCGGTCCCACCCGCTCTCTATATGTCACAAAGACGCGTTCACAATCTCAGATTGCAATGCGCATGCGCAAATCGCGATACTGCTTTTCATTGCGCATAATCGCTGGGCAATATCTTCTACTGCGCATGCGTGAAATCAAACGGGTGCGCTCTTGGCATTAATTCTGAATCTAAATAAATTACGCATGCGCATATAAAACAAGGGGCGGATGATATCGAGTGACGGCCGCCTAACGGCCAGAGTTTCAATTGGTTGGGGGAAAAACGTGACATACACAGAAAAAAAAAAATAGACGGGCTGAATTAGTGGATAGTTTAGGCATAGTTTATAACGGCGAAAACTTAATATATACACACATATATAACAATTGATGAATGAAACTCCTACTTATTTTAAAAAAAAGAATGTTATACTAGATCGAAATTAGGGTGAGTTTACCTTCACTTTAAATAACTTTAACATTTTGTAGTCACTAGTAATAGCTACTAAACTGCCACATTTTAGTACACTTTTGTTTTAAAAGTTTTGCAACTTTGAAAATTTAAATTAAAACAGGAACTTTCAAACTTAAACTACTGTACATATGTATAAATAAATGTAAATAATATGGGTTTTTTTATCAACAAAATCATTTTAACAGTGATTTAAAGGCATACGGTATATGACAAGGTGTTGGACTGGAAGGGACTCAAACGTGTATATATGTGTGTGGATTTGTATGTGTGTACGTATGTGTATGTTTGTGTACATATCTATGCACGCCTGCACTCATATGACTTAAAGGGAAATTAAACCCAACATTTTTCTCTCAAGATTCAGATAGAGAATACCATTTTAAACAACTTTCTAATTTACTTCTATTATCTAATTTGCTTCAATCTGTTGCTATTCTTTCCTGAAAAGCATATCTAGATAGGCTCAGTAGCTGCTGATTGGTGCCTGCACATAGATGCCTCATGTGATTGGCTCACCCATGTGCATTGCTATTTCTTTAACAAAGGATATCTAAAGAATGAATCAAATTAGATAATAGAAGTAAATTGGAATGTTGCTTAAAATTGTATTCTCTGTCTGAATCATGAAAGAAATGTTTTGGGTTTAATGTCCCTTTAACATTTAACATGAGCTTACTTTTTTTCTTCTATACCAGTGAAACAAATTTTTTGTGTTCCTTTGTGGCATATATAACTCATTTTTAAATTCAAACAATATACCAGAGTAACTTCAATTGTGCATGTAAAGAAATAAAAAATAAAAAATGGATTGTTTTTCTTATGTTAAAGGAAAAGAAAGGTCAAAACGGAAATGTGCAATTTTGAATAGAAGCATTTTTGTAATTTACTTCCATTAGCAAAAATGCTTTTAGTAAAAATGATTACTGTTTCAGCGGCATACACACATATGCCATGCGACTAGAGTATCAGGATATACACACACCACACCTTCTCAGAGAGCAGGCAGTGTTGTGGATCATGTCAAAGAAGACTTAAAGGGACAGTCTACTTCAGAATTGTCATTGTTTAAAAAGATACAGTAGATAATCCCTTTAATACCCATTCCCCAGTTTTGCATAACCAACACAGTTATATAAATACACTTTTTACCTCTGTGATTATCTTGTATCTAAGCCTCTGCAGACTGACCCCTCATTTCAGTTCTTTTGCAGACTATAAGTAATCAGTGCCCTCTAATAAATAACTCCATGGACGTGAGCACAATGCTATCTATATGGCACACATGAACTAACACCCTCTAGCTGTGAAAAACAGTAAAATGCATTTAGATAAAAGGCGGCCTATAAAGGGCTTAGAAATTAGCATATGAGCCTACCTAGTTTTAGCTTTCAACAAAGAACAAAGCAAATTTGACGATAAAACTAAATTGGAAAGCTGTTGAAAATTGCATGCCCTATCTGAATCATGAAAGTTTAATTATGACTAGACTGTCCCTTTAATTTGTGTCATACAGGCCAATGCTGACTCTGAGAAGCTGTGAATTTTGAATGCTGGTACATGGGGTACTCACAGACTGATTAAATAGCACCTTTAGCTCTAACGCTCTGTGACATCCCTAGGTAGATGATGTGACACAATGCATTTAATCTATATAAAGTGTTTTTCTCAAGAAATTGTGGCCTTGGGTTGGGGGTGAAAGTAGGCAAATCCCTCCCCTGGAATTTTCCTATTTATATCCAAGCATAAGCAACCACATAAGCCAATGATTTGATGCCACCATATGTAAAATGATGTGTACAACAAGCAACTCTTCCACTGCACATTACCACTAATATTATTTTGTCTGAGGCATTTTTTTTTTGCCCCCACACAATAAGTCTGGAAACACCCTTAATTGAGCCCCTATTATTTCATCTTTGTGAATCTGTAAAGGTTTGGGAGAGACCAAGCGATTCTGCAGCTGCATTATGAGGGAAGTATTTTGTTTTGTTTCATATCCTCCATCTTTGTATCCATCTTGCTCACTTCACAGCGCTACAGAATTTGGTGTCGCTATAAACAACAATAATAATAATACTACATGTTAGCTCCTGCTTCGTACTATAGCTGTGCAAATGACAAACATAGGAATCAGTTAGATAAGATCAATAAAGAGCTAAAGACAGGGGAGATAAAAAATTAAATTAAAAAAAAAGCCATAGGGCCTTCTAACTACTCCTCTGGTTAATACAATCTCATCCATGTCCTTTCAACACTATTTGTTTTATAATCTAATATACACAAAATAAATAAAGAGAAAAGTTTATGATCATTAGATCATACCTCCCCCTTGTAAGCATTTACCATGTCATTATGAATTCACATGATGCAGGCGCTTTCAACATCTGTTTTTTCCAGATGTTTTCTGTGTGGAAGACTTAGACTACACTGGCGCCCTGCTCTGTACCCTGCCCTTCAAGCCAATGACTCACCCCATAAACCGTTAAAGGATATCGAGGGACCGTTAAGTCACTTGTATCATGTGTTTCCATACACACAGGCAGATTTTGTATACAGAATGTGTGCCAGAGAATATGACCCCGCAGGGACCTTGCAAGCACAAACAGGTCTTTGTTAGGCTCGGTGGGGGGTGAATTTAGTACATACTGCTCTGGTTTAGATTAAAGTCTCCTTGTTATAAGTAAAGGATCCTGTGTGCAACTCAATCAACATCCCAGTGACCTAATGACAATGACACATTTAATGCCTTAAAAGTTTAGTACTTCTTAATCAGTAATGTTCCATCCAAACATTCCAATCACATTTATATTAGAGCAAAATAACAGTGTTTCTATATAGTTAAGCCTTTAATAAATATAGCTTAGATTTAACATTTTTATCGAATTAGATAATTTCTTTCTATGATAAATATATAGGAGACTTATGCATAACAAAGAGACAAAACAACTAAAAAAATGCTCTAATGACCTAGAGAATTTCATTATTTCACAATTGCTTGCAGAGAACTATGTTTCACCCCCATAAAGTTAAACACATAGTTAAAATAAGTTCTGGAACATTGAGCTGAACACAGCCAGTGATTGGTGGCTGCACAGATGGGCCACCCCTTATTTTCTCTCAATGGCTTTTCAGCTCAGGACCAGTAGTGCCCTACTAGCTGGAGCTGACTTTAGCTATGTGTTTAAGTCTTTTGTCTGAGTTAAACACACAGCTCTGTTCAAGCAATAGTGCATTAGTGAAATGTTCCAGCTCATGAAGGCATTTTATTATAGTTTTTGCATGTCCCTTTAGTGCAGGAGAGAGGCTATGCTCTGATGAGATTAAAATGCAATATTATCTTTTCATATAACATCTAAGATCCATCCTATTACCAATAAGCAGTTTATGGTCCATATATATGCACAGGATTTCTTACTTAAATAACATCCCAAAGTTAGAGCCTTTTAATTTTAAAGGAAACTCATTAAATGTTTATGGATAGTCCCAATAGAGTTGCAAATGACAATAACATGTTTAGTAGGTTAAAGAGTCAATCCCATGTATTTTTAATGACAGCGATGTGTTTAAAAGGTTATAGGGTCAGTTCCAAAGGGATAAAAGAGACCTAATGACAGACTTTAATAAAGTACACAACTAGGCTTAGTGTTTCTTTGGTTTGTATATAACAATTATAAAGGATAATGAGTCATATTAACAGAGGAGTATAAAAAAATGTGTCATTCATAGCTTTATTTAAAAAAAAAAAAAACTGTTTAGCAAAGTGCTACAGTGCCACCTGGTGTCCAATCACTATATACACATTCTACAAACATATCTAGATCATGCAATACACAGGACTAGATTCACTAACAGCCTCTACAGCTTTTATGTTTGTTATATTATTCTACAACACAAATCAAAGAAGATGAGTCCCAGGTTGAATAAATAAAATATGTCTTTATTGAATCCTTTAAAAATGAATGTGAGACACAGCTCACACGGTTCAACATCAACCAAAGAAAAAGGGGTGAAGAAATAAGCCGAAACATGTAAGCCATTTGGTGCTACGCTTATTTCTTCACCCCTTTTTCTTTGGTTGATGTTGAACCGTGTGAGCTGTGTCTCACATTCATTTTAATTTTAAAGGAAAGGAAAGGCAGTTAGTATAACATACTATACCTGTGTACAAAGATGGTAAAAAGAGCTTCACATTGCAGCAGTCCCTGTCTGGTTTCCCCAATTACCCTTAAGGAGACTTTCCCCAGGGTCATAATACACATACAATGTGCCTAGAGGTATATGACTGCAGCTAACTGATTAGGCCCACAGAAGGCCAAAATAATCACCTGGGGTTGCCATTTTCCTTGTTCAAAGGAGAACTGCTTGGCATTTTGGAGCTGGACTGTCCTTTTTAGGTGGGA
The DNA here is from genome assembly GCF_027579735.1 of Bombina bombina. Taxonomy (NCBI): domain Eukaryota; kingdom Metazoa; phylum Chordata; class Amphibia; order Anura; family Bombinatoridae; genus Bombina; species Bombina bombina. Next base: position 763,693,531 of record NC_069500.1, read on the forward strand.
TCAGAATACTAGGGTTGCCACATTTATTTTAGGCTAAACCCAAACACTTTTGCTGCGTGCACAGCAAAACATTTTTTGCAAAGTACACACTATGTATTACTGTACACAAACTCGCATATAGATTTTCACACACACACTCTCACACACACACGCTCTGACACACACACACACACACGCTCTGAGACACTCACACACATGCTCTGACACACACACTCTCACACACACACACACGCTCTGACACACACACTTACACACACACGCTCTGACACACACACACACACGCTCTGACACACACACACTCTGACACACACACGCTCTGACACACACACACTCTGACACACACACACTCTGACACACACACGCTCTGACACACACACACGCTCTGACACACACACTCTCACACACACACGCTCTGACACACACTCTCACACACTCACACACACGCTCTGACACACACACACTCTCACACACACACGCTCTGACACACACACACACACACACACTCTGACACACACACACGCTCTGACACACACACGCTCTCTGACACACACACGCTCTCTCACACACACACGCTCTCTCACACACACACACACTCTGACACACACACACACACGCTCTGACACGCACACACACACACGCTCTGACACGCACACACGCTCTGACACACACACACGCTCTGACACACACACAAACTCTCACACACACACTCTCACACACGCTCTGACACACACACACACTCTCACACACACGCTCTGACACACACACACGCTCTGACACACACACACGGTCTGACACACACACACACTCACACACACACGCTCTGACACACACTCTCTCACACACACACACTCTGACAGTGTCTGACACACACAAACGCTCTGACACATACACACGCTCTGACACATACACACACGCTCTGACACACACACTCTCACACATACACGCTCTGACACACACACTCTCACACACACACACGCTCTGACACACACAAACGCTCTGACACACACACACACGCTCTGACACACACACACGCTCTGACACACACGCTCTGACACACACACACACACGCTCTGACACACACACACATGCTCTGACACACACACACACACGCTCTGACACACACACGCTCTGACACACACACACACTCTCACACACACGCTCTGACACACACACATACTCTCACACACACGCTCTGACACACACACACACACTCTCACACACACACGCTCTGACACACACACACACTCTCACACACACACACACACACACGCTCTGACACACACACACACGCTCTGACACACACACACACGCGCTCTGACACACACACACACTCTGACACACACACACACGCTCTGACACACACACACACACACACGCTCTGACACACACACAAACTCACACACACGCTCTGACACACACACGCTCTGACACACACACACACACACACTCTCACACACACGCTCTGACACACACACACACGCTCTGACACACACACACACGCTCTGACACACACGCTCTGACGCACACACTCTCACACACACGCTCTGACACACACACACACACTCTCACACACATGCTCTGACACACACTCTCACACACACACACACGCTCTGACACACACACACACGCTCTGACACATACACACACGCTCTGACACATACACACACGCTCTGACTCACACACACACTCTCACACACGCTCTGACACACACACGCTCTGACACACACACACACGCTCTGACACACACACACACTCTCACACACATGCTCTGACACACACTCTCACACACACACACACGCTCTGACACACACACACACTCTCACACACACACACGCTCTGACACATACACACACGCTCTGACACATACACACACGCTCTGACTCACACACACACTCTCACACACGCTCTGACACACACACGCTCTGACACACACACACACGCCCTGACACACACACACGCTCTGACACACACACACACGCTCTGACATGCACACACACTCTCACACACACGCTCTGACACACACACACTCTGACACACACACACGCTTTGACACACACACTGAGCAGTTGTTCATTCCGGGTTGAACACTTCTCTTTCTTGTATATATCAGCAAATGCAAGTCGGTGTACAACTGTGCATTAATAATTGGGAATCAAGTGAAAAAAGCACTGATGTCGATCAGTTAAAATCATAACAAAACATGCTCCAAGTCATATTCTCTGATACACTTTGCCCGCCCTAGAACTTTTTTAAAACACTCACCAGTGCTGGCAGGAATCTAAGGCCTAGATTTAGAGTTGGGCGGTAGCCGTCAAAACCAGCGTTAGAGGCTCCTAACGCTGGTTTTTACCGCCCTCTGGTATTTGGAGCCAGTCATTAAAGGGTCTAACGCTCACTTTTCAGCCGCGACTTTTCCATACCGCAGATCCCCTTACGTCAATTGCGTATCCTATCTTTTCAATGGGATCTTTCTAACGCCGGTATTTAGAGTCGTGGCTGAAGTGAGCGTTAGAAATCTAACGACAAAACTCCAGCCGCAGAAAAAAGTCAGTAGTTAAGAGCTTTCTGGGCTAACGACGGTTTATAAAGCTCTTAACTACTGTGCTCTAAGGTACACTAACACCAATAAACTACCTATGTACCCCTAAACCGAGGTCCCCCCACATCGCCGCCACTCTATTAAAATTTTTTAACCCCTAATCTGCCGACCGCACGCCGCTGCCACCTACGTTATCCCTATGAACCCCTAATCTGCTGCCCCTAACACCGCCGACCCCTATATTATATTTATTAACCCCTAATCTGCCCCCCTCACCGTCGCCTCCACCTGCCTACACTTATTAACCCCTAATCTGCCGAGCGGACCGCACCGCTACTATAATAAAGTTATTAACCCCTAATCCGCCTCACTCCCGCCTCAATAACCCTATAATAAATAGTATTAACCCCTAATCTGCCCTCCCTAACATCGCCGACACCTAACTTCAAGTATTAACCCCTAATCTGCCAATCGGAGCTCACCGCTACTCTAATACATTTTGTAACCCCTAAAGCTAATTCTAACCCTAACCCTAACCCTAACACCCCCTAAGTTAAATATAATTTTATTCTAACTAAATAAATTAACTCTTATTAAATAACTTATTCCTATTTAAAGCTAAATACTTACCTGTAAAATAAACCCTAATATAGCTACAATGTAAATTATAATTATATTGTAGCTATTTTAGGATTTATATTTATTTTACAGGTAACTTTGTAATTATTTTAACCAGGTACAATAGCTATTAAATAGTTTGGTGATACCTGGCATGGTGAAGACAAGGTAGGAAGATCTTCAGGGGCTTAGTGTTAGGTTTATTTAAGGGGGGTTTGGGTTAGATTAGGGGTATGTGGGTGGTGGGTTGTAATGTTGGGGGGGTATTGTATGTTTTTTTTTACAGGCAAAAGAGCTGAATTCTCCCACAAAAGGTCCTTTTAAGGGCTGGTAAGGTAAAAGAGCTTTGAACTTTTGTAATTTAGAATAGGGTAGGGCATTTTTTTATTCGTTATTTTATTAGGGGGCTTAGAGTAGGTGTAATTAGTTTAAAATTGTTGTAATTTTTTTCTAATGTTTGTAAATATTTTTTTATTTTTTGTACTTTAGTTAGTTTATTTAATTGTATTTATTTGTAGGAATTGTATTTAATTTATTTATTGATAGTGTAGTGTTAGGTTTAATTGTAGATAATTGTAGGTAGTTTATTTAATTTATTTATTGATAGTGTAGTGTTAGGTTTAATTGTAACTTAGGTTAGGATTTATTTTACAGGTAATTTTGTAATTATTTTAACTAGGTAACTATTAAATAGTTATGAACTATTTAATAGCTATTGTACCTGGTTAAAATAATTACAAAGTTGCCTGTAAAATAAATATTAATCCTAAAATAGCTACAATATAATTATAATTTATATTGTAGCTATATTAGGGTTTATTTTACAGGTAAGTATTTAGATTTAAATAGGAATAATTTATTTAATAAGAGTTAATTTATTTCGTTAGATAAAAATTATATTTAACTTAGGGGGGTGTTAGTGTTAGGGTTAGACTTAGCTTTAGGGGTTAATACATTTATTATAGTAGCGGTGAGCTCCGATCGGCAGATTAGGGGTTAATTATTGTAGGTAGCTGGCGGCGACGTTGTGGGGGGCAGATTAGGGGTTAATAAATGTAATATAGGGGTTGGCGGTGTTAGGGGCAGCAGATTAGGGGTACATAGGGATAATGTAGGTAGCGGCGATATACGGAGCGGCAGATTAGGGATTAAAAATAATATGCAGGTGTCAGCGATAGCGGGGGCGGCAGATTAGGGGTTAATAAGTGTAAGGTTAGGGGTGTTTAGACTCGGGGTACATGTTAGAGTGTTAGGTGCAGACGTAGGAAGTGTTTCCCCATAGAAAACAATGGGGCTGCGTTAAGAGCTGAATGCTGCTTTTTTGCAGGTGTTAGGTTTTTTTTCAGCTCAAACAGCCCCATTGTTTTCTATGGGGATATCGTGCACGAGCACGTTTTTGAAGCTGGCAGCGGCCGTAAGCACCGCTGGTATCTAGAGTTGCAGTGGCGTTAAATTATGCTCTACGCTCCCTTTTTGGAGTCTAACGCACTGAAAACGCAGCCATTCTGTGAACTCTAAATACCAGCGGTATTTAAAAGGTGCGGGAGAAAAAAAGCATGCGTAGCTAACGCACCCCTTTAGCCGCCAAACTCTAAATCTAGCCGTAAGTATTTATAAACAAACTTCTGCCATCATGACTGGAATGCAGGGTACAGCAAATAGTAAACAATTTGTACTAACATATTTTCTATTTAAAGGGATAGAAATGTCAAAATTAAAATGTGCATGGGTGCATTTTAATTTGAAATATAAGCATTTTTGTTATATAATTCCATAAGCAAAAATGCTTCTATTAACCCCTTAACGACCGACGACGTATGCCATACGTCCTCAAAAAAAAAGCACTTAACGACCGAGGACGTATGGCATACGTCGTCGGTTTAACAGAGCACTGGAAGCGATCGGAATCGCTTCCAGCTGCTCTAATAGTATTGCAGGCTTGCCTTGATGTCTAGGCATCCTGCAATACTGTTCCCGAGTGCCGGGACCGGATTGATCACTCCCCCACGAGTGATCACTTCCGGTTTCGCTCCACGTGGAGCCCGGCAGTGTTTCAGAGCATCGGAAGCGATCGGACACGCTTCCGATGCTCTGATTGTGTGCTAAGTGCCTCGGTGGGTCGAGGCACTTAGTTAGTTATAAAATAAAAGTAATAATTAAAAAAAAAAAAAAACGTATATTAAAAAAAAAAGCCCTAAATAGCCCCCCCCCTCCCCCTTCACTAGGCATCCAAGATGGCGATGCCCAGTGCATCATGGGGCCTCTGGGGGTGTCCCTAGCCTGCCTCATCATAGGGGCAAGCTAGGGTCACCCAATCTGAGCCTCCCACCCTAAAAAAATAATAATAATAAAATACCCCATTTGTCTGATCATGTCAATATTTGTAAATATTGACTATGATCAGTGTGGATCTCCCTCCCTCTCCTCACTTGCCATTTTGTTGGAGAGAGAGAGAGACCTGTATTTAGCAGAGAGAGAGATTTATTTCTTTTATTTGTTAAAAAATATAGAACCAAAGGCTCTTTTCAGAGCCATTAACCCCTAGCTTGCCAGTGATCACTATATATCACTGGCAGTAACATAGGTGCACTTTTTTTTTGCTGCATTTTGCTGTCTGTGCATTTTTTTAGGGGTTAATTTTGTTGTTATAATTTTTTAAAAACCCAAAGGCTCTTTTCAGAAACATTTAGTTAATTTAATTTAATTTTCAGAGCCATTAACCCCTAGCTTGCCAGTGATCACTATATATCACTGGCAGTTGCATAGCTGTACTTTTTTTCTGTCTGTGCATTTTTTTAGGGGTTAATTTTGTTGTTGTAATTTTTTAAAAACCCAAAGGCTCTTTTCAGAAACATTTAGTTAATTTAATTTAATTTTCAGAGCCATTAACCCCTAGCTTGCCAGTGATCGCTATAAATCACTGGCAGTAGCATAGCTGTACTTTTTTGCTAGTTAATTTAGTTAATTAATTTAGTTAATTTAATTTAATTTTCAGAGCCATTAACCCCTAGCTTGCCAGTGATCGCTATAAATCACTGGCAGTTGCATAGCTGTACTTTTTTGCTGTCTGTGCATTTTTTTTAGGGGTTAATTTTGTTGTTGTAATTTTTTAAAAACCCAAAGGCTCTTTTCAGAAACATTTAGTTAATTTAATTTAATTTTCAGAGCCATTAACCCCTAGCTTGCCAGTGATCGCTATAAATCACTGGCAGTAGCATAGCTGTACTTTTTTGCTAGTTAATTTAGTTAATTAATTTAGTTAATTTAATTTAATTTTCAGAGCCATTAACCCCTAGCTTGCCAGTGATCGCTATAAATCACTGGCAGTTGCATAGCTGTACTTTTTTGCTGTCTGTGCATTTTTTTAGGGGTTCATTTTGTTGTTGTAATTTTTTAAAAACCCAAAGGCTCTTTTCAGAAACATTTAGTTAATTTAATTTAATTTTCAGAGCCATTAACCTCTAGCTTGCCAGTGATCGCTATAAATCACTGGCAGTAGCATAGCTGTACATTTTTGCTAGTTAATTTAGTTAATTAATTTAGTTAATTTAATTTTTTTTAGTAATTGTTTTCTGTGACAGATACAAAAATGTCACAGAAAAGATATAGTGCTGAGGAGGCGTATGCCATCCTTGCGTCAGAGTCAGATGCCTCTATTTCTGACTCAGACCCCAATTTTGACCCTGCCATGTGCTCAGATACATCACTAGATGCAGTCTCAACTGATAGTGATGTATCTGTGGCTGCTAGCCCCCCTGCCAGCCCCCCTGCTAGCCCCCCTGCCAGAAGGAGGCGTGTTGCTGCCATTGCTGCTGAAGAGTGGGTAACGCCTCATCTCCAGAGGCCAGATATCCCACCCTTCACAGCAAATGCTGGCATAAATATAGATGTGGCAGGTTTTAGCCCCCAGCAGTTTCTGGAAGTGTTTCTGGGCGATGATATATTGGGGAACATTGTCGCCCAAACTAATTTATATGCCCATCAGTTCCGTGCTGCAAAGCCTGGAACATATTTGGCAAAGCAGCAATGGGCCCCCATCAATGTGCCAGAATTCAAAAAATTCTGGGCATTGACTATGCTGATGGGCATCATAAAGAAACCCTCCATTCGCTCCTTCTGGAGTACTAGCCCCATCTGCTCTACCCCCATTTTCTCCCAGACTATGTCGAGGAAGAGGTATGAAATGATTCTGCATTTCATGCACTTCAGCGACAACAGCCTGTGCCCCCCTAGGGAGCATCCCCAATTTGACAGGCTGTATAAAATCCGCCCCCTGATAACCCACTTTTCTGCCAGGTTTGCAGAGGCTTATACACCTGGAAGGAATATATGCGTTGATGAATCCCTAATGAAGTATAAGGGAAGGCTGGGATTCAAGCAGTATATTCCTTCCAAACGCTCCAGATATGGGGTAAAGGTGTATAAGCTCTGTGACAGCGAGACTGGGTATACTCAGGCCTTCCGGGTGTATGAGGGAAAGGATAGCCACCTTGACCCTCCAGGTTGCCCAGAACATATGGGAACCACTGGCAAGATTGTCTGGGACCTGATATTACCCCTAATGAACAAAGGGTATCACTTGTACTTAGACAATTTTTATACAAGTGTCCTTTTGTTCAAGCTACTGTATTGCTTTGATACAGTAGCTTGCGGTACAATTAAAAAGAACCGCGCAGGTTTCCCAGGACAGCTTGTAGGCACCCGGCTACGAAGGGGGGAGACCTCAGCTCTGCGCCAAGAGGAGCTGTTGGCACTTAAGTACAGAGACAAGAAGGATGTATACCTTCTTACCACCATCCACACAGAGAGGACGGTGGCGGTTTCTGTACGTGGCAGAGCTGAGATCATAAGGAAGCCAGTGTGCATCAAGTCTTATAACCGGCATATGGGTGGGGTTGATCTGGCTGATCAGCTGCTGCAGCCCTACCTAATTATGCGGAAGACAAGGGCCTGGTACAAAAAGGTTGCAATTTACCTAATGCAGATTGCAACCCACAACGCTTTTTTGTTGTTCAAAAAAGCAAACCCCAGAGTTAAAAAGACTTTTTTACAGTTTCAGCTCCAGATTATTACGGGGATTTTGTACCATGATGCACCTGCTCCCCGGGCGGTGATGGGAGAGAGCAGAGTTGGGGCTACCCATTTTATTTTTAAAATCCCCCCTACTGCCACAAAGCAGAAACCACAAAAAAAATGCAGAGTCTGTACCAAGAGGGGGAAGAGAAGGGACACCATATATTACTGTCCTGATTGCCCTGGACAGCCTGCACTCTGCATTGGGGACTGCTTCAAGCGGTACCATACAATGGTCAATTTTTAAAAAAATAAATACATTTGCTGTTACATATATATATATATTTTTTTGGTTATGTTTACAGTTAGATGTTTTTTTGTTTTTTTTACTTTTACTGTGCCAGATTTTTACATTTCACTACTCTATTTTTTTCTAAAATTGGGCCTGTTTTTTTTTAACCAAAACCCCTGTCAAACCTATGCATGGGGGACATAGGTGTTCTCAAGGTGCCTTGCAGAAAACAACCTGAAGTATGTTTTTGTAATAACTTACAACAGTCTCTCCTAAATTATAGTCAAAAAGCAATGTGTCTGTAAAAAAGAAAATTGAAAAATTACCACCATACACTTTCTCCAATTTTTTGGGCTAAAACGGTTGCTTCAAAGGCATCAAAGCACACCATATACAATACCTTGGGGTGTCAACATTTAAAAAATATACACTTTGAATGCAATAAATAAAAGTGGGGTATGCGATAGGCCCCAAACTAAAGATAGGCCTATCAGAAGAAATACTCTCATTTTTAATAACTAAAATCACAAGTCATAAAATTGTAACATAACCTTCCCAAAATCCTGGCAAACCTATGCATGGGGGGCATAGGTGTACTCAGGGTGCCTTGCAGAAAACAACCTGAAGTATTCTTTTGCAATAACTTACAACAATCTCTCCTAAATCATAGTCAAAAAGCAATGTGTCTGTAAAAATGAAAATTGAAAAATTACCACCATATACTTTCTCCAATTTTTTGGGCTAAAACGGTTGCTTCAAAGGCATCAAAGCACACCATATACAATACCTTGGGGTGTCAACATTTAAAAAATATACACTTTGAATGCAATAAATAAAAGTGGGGTATGTGATAGGCCCCAAACTAAAGATAGGCCTATCAGAAGAAATACTCTCATTTTTAATAACTAAAATCATGTAACATAACCTTCCCAAAATCCTGGCAAACCTATGCATGGGGGGCATAGGTGTACTCAGGGTGCCTTGCAGAAAACAACCTGAAGTATTCTTTTGCAATAACTTACAACAGTCTCTCCTAAATCATAGTAAAAAAGCAATGTGTCTGTAACAATGAAAATTGAAAAATTACCACCATATACTTTCTCCAATTTTTTGGGCTAAAACGGTTGCATCAAACCACTCCATGTATAATACCTTGGGGGGTCAACTTTTTAAATATAATCACATTTATGGAAAACAAATAAATTGGGGTATGTTAAAAGACCCCCAAAAAAGACAATAGGCAAAGAAAATATGTTAAATGTGAAAAAAAATCACAAACACATGTCAGACATTTGGCATTGCACCGCCCAAACAAGCCACCAAACCTATGCATAGGTGGTATCACTGAACTCAGGAGATGTTGGTGACCACATATTGGTGTCTTCTTTGGTAGTAACACATAACAGGAGCTGTGAATCCATGTCTAAAGTACAATGTATGTGAAAAATAACACAAAGAAATGAATGCCCAATAGTTTGACAAAGACTAGTGGTTGAATTAGTGTATGGAAAGTGTTAAAACACCTGCATTTAAAATACCCTAGGATGTCTACTTTTCAAAAATATATGGTTTGATGGGGGTAAATTACATTGGCCGGCTTCAGAAATGTCTTAAATAGAACATGGGTGCATGGGATGTGAAAAGGGGAAGTGTAAAAAATGGAATGCGCTTCCTAAAAATAAGGCCTTCTAGCCCCCAGAGAACCCAACACACCTATACATGGGTGGTATCACTGTACTCAGGAGATGTTGTTGAACACATATTGAGGTGTTTTTTGGCAGTAACACATAACAGGAACTGGGAATCCATGCCTAAAGTACAATGTGTGAAAAATAACACAAAAAAATGACTACCCAAAAGTTTGACAAAGACTGGTGGTTAAATAAGTTCATGGAAAGTGTGAAAATACCAGCATTTCAAATACCCTAGGGGGTCTACTTCTCAAAAATATATGGTTTGATGGGGGTAAATTCCATTGGCCAGCTTCAGAAATGTCCCTAATAGGACATGGGTGCATGATGACCGATGTGAAAATTCCAAGTTGAAAAACTGGAATGCGCTTCCTAAAATTAAGGCCTTTTAGCCCCCAGAGAACCCGACACACCTATACATGGGTGGTATCACTGTACTCAGGAGATGTTGTTGAACACATATTGAGGTGTTTTTTGGCAGTAACACATAACAGGAACTGAGAATCCATGCCTAAAGTACAATGTGTGTGAAAAATAACACAAAATAATGACTACCCAAAAGTTTGACAAAGACTGGTGGTTGAATTAGTGCATGGAAAGTGTTAAAATACAAGCATTTGAAATACCCTAGGGTGTCTACTTTTCAAAAATATATGGTTTGATGGGGGTAAATTCCATTGACCAGCTTCAGAAATGTCCCAAATAGGACATGGGTGCATGATGACCGATGTGAAAATTCCAAGTTGAAAAACTGGAATGCGCTTCCTAAAATTAAGGCCTTTTAGCCCCCAGAGAACCCGACACACCTATACATGGGTGGTATCACTGTACTCAGGAGATGTTGTTGAACACATATTGAGGTTTTTTTTGGTAGTAACACATAACAGGAACTGAGAATCCATGCCTAAAGTACAATGTGTGTGAAAACTAACACAAAATAATGACTACCCAAACGTTTGACAAAGACTGGTGGTTGAATTAGTGCATGGAAAGTGTTAAAATACAAGCATTTGAAATACCCTAGGGTGTCTACTTTTCAAAAATATATGGTTTGATGGGGGTAAATTCCATTGACCAGCTTCAGAAATGTCCCAAATAGGACATGGGTGCATGATGACCGATGTGAAAATTCCAAGTTGAAAAACTGGAATGCGCTTCCTAAAATTAAGGCCTTTTAGCCCCCAGAGAACCCGACACACCTATACATGGGTGGTATCACTGTACTCAGGAGATGTTGTTGAACACATATTGAGGTTTTTTTTGGTAGTAACACATAACAGGAACTGAGAATCCATGCCTAAAGTACAATGTGTGTGAAAAATAACACAAAATAATGACTACCCAAAAGTTTGACAAAGACTGGTGGTTGAATTAGTGCATGGAAAGTGTTAAAATACAAGCATTTGAAATACCCTAGGGTGTCTACTTTTCAAAAATATATGGTTTGATGGGGGTAAATTCCATTGACCAGCTTCAGAAATGTCCCAAATAGGACATGGGTGCATGATGACCGATGTGAAAATTCCAAGTTGAAAAACTGGAATGCGCTTCCTAAAATGAAGGCCTTTTAGCCCCCAGAGAACCCGACACACCTATACATGGGTGGTATCACTGTACTCAGGAGATGTTGTTGAACACATATTGAGGTTTTTTTTGGTAGTAACACATAACAGGAACTGAGAATCCATGCCTAAAGTACAATGTGTGTGAAAAATAACACAAAATAATGACTACCCAAAAGTTTGACAAAGACTGGTGGTTGAATTAGTGCATGGAAAGTGTTAAAATACAAGCATTTGAAATACCCTAGGGTGTCTACTTTTCAAAAATATATGGTTTGATGGGGGTAAATTCCATTGACCAGCTTCAGAAATGTCCCAAATAGGACATGGGTGCATGATGACCGATGTGAAAATTCCAAGTTGAAAAACTGGAATGCGCTTCCTAAAATTAAGGCCTTTTAGCCCCCAGAGAACCCGACACACCTATACATGGGTGGTATCACTGTACTCAGGAGATGTTGTTGAACACATATTGAGGGTTTTTTTGGTAGTAACACATAACAGGAACTGAGAATCCATGCCTAAAGTACAATGTGTTTGAAAAATAACACAAAATAATGACTACCCAAAAGTTTGACAAAGACTGGTGGTTGAATTAGTGCATGGAAAGTGTTAAAATACAAGCATTTGAAATACCCTAGGGTGTCTACTTTTCAAAAATATATGGTTTGATGGGGGTAAATTCCATTGACCAGCTTCAGAAATGTCCCAAAAAGGACATGGGTGCATGATGACCGATGTGAAAATTCCAAGTTGAAAAACTGGAATGCGCTTCCTAAAATGAAGGCCTTTTAGCCCCCAGAGAACCCGACACACCTATACATGGGTGGTATCACTGTACTCAGGAGATGTTGTTGAACACATATTGAGTTTTTTTTTGGTAGTAACACATAACAGGAACTGAGAATCCATGCCTAAAGTACAATGTGTGTGAAAAATAACACAAAATAATGACTACCCAAAAGTTTGACAAAGACTGGTGGTTGAATTAGTGCATGGAAAGTGTTAAAATACAAGCATTTGAAATACCCTAGGGTGTCTACTTTTCAAAAATATATGGTTTGATGGGGGTAAATTCCATTGACCAGCTTCAGAAATGTCCCAAATAGGACATGGGTGCATGATGACCGATGTGAAAATTCCAAGTTGAAAAACTGGAATGCGCTTCCTAAAATTAAGGCCTTTTAGCCCCCAGAGAACCCGACACACCTATACATGGGTGGTATCACTGTACTCAGGAGATGTTGTTGAACACATATTGAGGGTTTTTTTGGTAGTAACACATAACAGGAACTGAGAATCCATGCCTAAAGTACAATGTGTTTGAAAAATAACACAAAATAATGACTACCCAAAAGTTTGACAAAGACTGGTGGTTGAATTAGTGCATGGAAAGTGTTAAAATACAAGCATTTGAAATACCCTAGGGTGTCTACTTTTCAAAAATATATGGTTTGATGGGGGTAAATTCCATTGACCAGCTTCAGAAATGTCCCAAAAAGGACATGGGTGCATGATGACCGATGTGAAAATTCCAAGTTGAAAAACTGGAATGCGCTTCCTAAAATTAAGGCCGTTTAGCCCCCAGAGAACCCGACACACCTATACATGGGTGGTATCACTGTACTCAGGAGATGTTGTTAAACACATATTGAGGTTTGTTTTGGTAGTAACACATAACAGGAACTGAGAATCCATGCCTAAAGTACAATGTGTGTGAAAAATAACACAAAATAATGACTACCCAAAAGTTTTGACAAAGACTGGTGGTTGAATTAGTGCATGGAAAGTGTTAAAATACAAGCATTTGAAATACCCTAGGGTGTCTACTTTTCAAAAATATATGGTTTGATGGGGGTAAATTCCATTGACCAGCTTCAGAAATGTCCCAAATAGGACATGGGTGCATGATGACCGATGTGAAAATTCCAAGTTGAAAAACTGGAATGCGCTCCCTAAAAATAAGAGCTTTTAGCCCCCCGAGAACCCGACACACCTATACATGGGTGGTATCACTGTACCCAGGAGATGCTGCTGAAGACATATGAGGGTGTTATTTGGCAGTAACCCTTAATATTATCAGTAAATGTATTCTTAAATTGCTATTTTGTCAAAAAATCAAATTATTTTTTTCCCCCCCCAAACTTTGGCATAGATTGGTGGTAAAATGGTTGCATGAAAAAAGTCAAAATACCCCAAGTTTAATACCTTAGGTTGTCTTCTTTTAAAAAATATATACATTTGAAGGGTTATTCAGGGATTCATGACAGATATTGGTGTTACAATGTAACTATCGCCAATTTTGAAAAAACATGGTTTTGAAATAGCAAAGTGCTACTTGTACTTATTGCCCTATAACTTGCAAAAAAAGCAAAGAACATGTAAACATTGGGTATTTATAAACTCAGGACAAAATTTAGAAACTGTTTAGCATTGGTATTTTATGGTGGTTGTAGATGTGTAAGAAATTTTGGGGCTCAAAGTTAGAAAAAGTGCATTTTTTTTCATTTTTTCCTCATATTTTATATTTTTTTTTATAGTAAATTATAAGATATGATGAAAATAATCATATCTTTAGAAATTCCATTTAATGGCGAGAAAAACAGTATATAATATGTGTGGGTACAGTAAATGAGTAAGAGGAAAATTACAGTTAAACACAAACATCGCAGAAATGCAAAAATAGCCTTGGTCCCAGATGGTCAACAAATTGAAAAGTGGTCTGGTCACTAAGGGGTTAAACAATGATTACTGTTTTTCATCATCATACACATATATGTTGCAAGGGCCCGTGCACTAGTATTCTACACTATGCCGGCTCAATGAGTTGGTGGTGATGATGTGTATTTTATCTGTGAAGACTTAATTTGTGTCATACAAGCCACTGCTGACTCTCTGAAAAGGTGTAGTGTTCTAATACTATTGTACGGGCCCTCAAAGCATATGTGCATATGCCACTGAAAACCAGTAATCACTTTCACTAGAAGCATTTTGCTAAGGAGTGTATATTGCAAACATGTTTCTATTTCAAATTGAAATGCAGCCATGCACTTTTCAATTTTGAACTTTCTATTCCTTTAATCCCATAAATAACAAGAAACAAAACCTGCCAACCCGATTACACTTTTATTACAATTTTGTCTTTTGGTTTGTTGCTTCTGGGCCAATAACATGCCACTTGCCTCCAGCCTATTTAGCCACTTAAAAGGCCAGAACCCTATTGCAGGCTGTAGCAGATTCCAAGGCTGTTTTCTTTATGAGGTGCAGAGCTGTCACATACACCCTCTAGGCTGCCGGTTTCTATAGCAAGACTTTGAAGTGCTACTTCCTGTTCATGAGATCATGCCAACAGCAACATTGTTACAAAGCAGCTTCTCTCATCCAGTAAAGCCTCTTGTTGGCTATAACATGTTTTATATCAAATTAAAAAGAATCATTTTTTTGTACTAAATAAACCAGGATCTCTTTACTTCAAAACACAAAAAGGTCAGTGATCATAATAGACAAACCTAATGTAAGGGTTTTCTATGTGGAATAATTAACGATGAAAGGGCAAGGTTTGGCTTCCATCTGTTAAGTACCTCTGAAATGCCCTCATGCTCCACCTTGCCCATTTCACATTTTGAATGACAGGTGACATTTTCCTTAGAGATGCACAGAAAGCCTTGCTGAAATAACCCTCTTTTATATGTTTCTAAGCAAATATGGAGTTACTGAATCTTTGCTTCTGATAAACACATTAGATCTTGATAAATATACATTTCTGTTCCCAAAATGTGCCTGCTGAGACGATATTAATCAACTTTTGCGGATTCTCTAACTATGCTCTTGTAAAACAGAACACACTGGAAATACGCATCCTTGAGATCTATGAAGATTATAAAAAAAAAAGTGAGCAATTCCATCTTGTATTTCTATACCAGTAGATTAGTTTAAAGATCTAAAGTCTAGAACTGGCCTCCAGGTGCCTTACTCCTTCACTAAGAAAAGAGATGAATAAAATCCTTGCATCCTTTTTGGATGACACTGATTTCAAACAGATGCAAAACATATTGGATTGGTGTACTGTGTCTTGCTTCATCTAATCCACAGGTAGACTGGATTTGTGAAACTGTGGAAAAAGTGGATTATTATTGAAATTGATAGTCTTTTGGATAAGCCAGGAAGCTGCCACTGTAATCTCCCCATGTATCCTTGAAGTGAGAGGAAGATGAACTTTTGAGCTCAATGTTTCCAGATAAACTGACAATTGTATTAAGAAAGGTACAAAATTTAAAACAAAAAATTAGCATAATCATTAATAAAAAGCACGGCCCCTAAGAAACCCATGCAGATAGTGGACCTTAAAGGATTTTACACATGTGGCAGATGTAAGAGATGTGATTACACCAAAAGAGTACAACAAGTTTTAACCTCAAATTTAAAATTAAGTTTCATTACTTAACTTTTTAATTTACTTCTATTATCAAATTTACTTTGTTCTCTAGGTATCCTTTGCTGAAAGAACAGCATTGCACTACAGGCAGCTAGCTGAACACATCTCATTAGCCAATCACAAGAGATAAAATGTGTGCAGGCACCAATCAGCAGCTAGCTCCCACTAGTGTAGGATAGGTGCATATTCTTTTTCAACAAGGGATACCAAGAGAACGAAGCACATTTGAAGATAAAAGTTAATTTAGAAGTGTTTTAAAATTACATGCTCTATCTGAATCATGCAAGTTTAATTTTTACTTTCCTATCCCTTTAATATTAATTTGAATATGATCAATTAAGTGGTTTTATTTTAGGGCACATTATATAAGCTAGTTTATACTTATCACTATTACCATTTAGATAAGAGGACGCTTAACAACACAACTTAGGGTAACTATTAAGAACATTGTATCCTGATAACACATCACACTGATTTGGTTTCATATTTATTTTAGGCAAATAGGACACACAACTACATCAACACATAGAGGCCTACTTATTAAGCCGTCAACCGCAAATACGCTGGAATTCCGCAGTGTAATTGTGGAGAGCCTGATTCCCCTTAGTTATCAAAGCCTACAGACCGGCAAAAGTTGAAATCTGTGACATAACATACGATCCGACGGTCTCAATCCGACACAAATCGATGCTTACATCATTACAGATGTTCCGAATGCAAATTCGGCACTATCTGACAACTTTTGCTAGTTAACAAATGTCTAACAGGTACGCTCGCCACTATTCCTGCCCAGCGTACCTGCTTTTCAATCCGCCGATGCCATAGGAATCAATGGGAGTCTGAAAGCAGTGAAAACTTATGTTCGCTGCTGCCCGATATCCCATTAATTCCTATGGGAGAATAAAAGTTACATTTACACCCGACACCCTAACATGTACCCCTAATCTGCCGCCCCCTACATCACCGCCACCTACATTAGGTTATTAACCCCTAATCTGCTGCCCCGCCACCGCCGTCACCTACATTATACTTACTAACCCCTAATCTACCGCCCGACACCGCTGACACCTACATTATGTTATTAACCCCTAATCTGCCACCCCTACACTGCAACCACCTACATTTTGTTAACCCCTAATCTGCGGCCCGACACCGCCGCCACCTACATAAAGATATTAACCCCTATCCCGCTGCTCCCAGACCTCGCCGCAACTAAATAAAACCCCTAAACCTCTGGCCTCCCACATCACCACCACTTACTAAACCTATTAACCCCTAAACCACCAGCCCCCCACATCGCCATAAACTAATTTAGCTTATTAACCCCTAAACCTAACAACCCGCTAACTTTATATTAAATATTAACTAATCCCTATCTTATAATAAATTAAAACTTACCTTTAGAATTAAAATAAATTATATTAAACTATTAATTAATCTAACAAAGAAAAAACAAGACTAATGGCACTACTATTTAGATGTGCTTCGGATTCTCTGTACAAAATAGTTCAGGTTATATAACCTTTAAGTAGTTCACAGACTCAGGTGCTGTGTACTTTTTTATTCTGAAAAAAAGAATAGAATTTCAATCCTAGAATTGAAAGGGGTGTAGACTTGTGTGGCACTCTAACCTAAGGGGGAGTGGCTCTGGGTTAGAGCAATTAATTATAAGGGAGGAAAATGGTATCAACCGTAACAAATTAAAATATAACCTTTATTAGGAATCACATTAAAATAGCAAAACATAACATAACAAACATAAATGTCATATTAAAAACACAGAATGTAAATGAGGAAATGATATGCTGTGTGTTATATTCAACACAGAAAATTGATGATAGGGTTAATTCTTAACCTAGGATGAGGAATCCATAGTTAAGAAGAAATATACCCTAATAAATGCAAAGTATTCGGTATTATAAGGTGTATTCACAGGTGTTAGGTACAACTTAACGTCAATATTAAACTGGCTAAAATTCAATAATACACTATAATAGCGTTATTTGCTGTGTATTTAGACTTTCATGTCACTTGTCTGGTATTTGCAACGTATATTTAAAGTTAGATTGAATATGCGTTACTATGTTGCCACTCTAGATACTCTGTAAAATTAAATATGCGTTACTAAGTTGCCACTGGAGATAATATATAAGAATAGAGGGGATTTTTGCTCCTCCTTCATTCACTGTTGTCTATAGTTGTAAATGATACTCATATAAAGAAAATAGCATATACATTCCTATGTCCCAAGTATATGGGTATCTATTGGAGACTTATATTGGTGTTTTTAATATCTCCCAATTATAAGGGGGTTTATGGGAGTTATAGTTAACTTTGATACACATTTAATATCCTATTACCAGCAGGTTTTTTATTCTGCAATATACTATAGTAGTTCTACTGATTTCAACAATTTATACGTTAATAACTCTTTATAATTATATAAGTCTACTTTCTATAGGCTTCTGTTAGGATTGTATAGTTAATCAACCAGTATACAACTTAAGATGCACAGTAACTGTATATTAAGTTCATGAATTTACTGCATGCAGCACCGAATAAAATATGCCTGTGTTCTATTCCACAATTAACTTAAATTATCGTCACTGCAGCTTGAAAATTATTATCCCGTTAGCTTAAATTCAAAGACTGCCCACAATATATTAATGCTATTGGCTGTCAGCCGTAAAACAACGTGTGTCAGAAATTTTATAACAAAGCTATTCGGTACAACAATTCCTCATTACATCTGCTGTTTAAAAAGTTGTGCTTTTTAGCATATCAACTAGCTAAGCCCTGACATGTTTCGCCACCAACGTGGCTTTCTCAAAGGGTACGGCGCGGCGTTCGGCGTGGTCTTTTATTGACTCGCATTCCTCCCCTTGTGGTGACGTCATCACCTATCAGAGTGGATGTTTGTATGTACCAATCACAATAGCCCTGACATTAAGGCTTGATAATGTCTGATAGCTTATTGGAGGATTACCGGTTTAAGGTTTTAAACATTCACAAGATGTAATTATAACAATTCCGTCTTTATTATTTTAGTCACATTGTGTGTGTAATTGAGAATGTATCAATATGTATCGATATAATGCATTTAGAGTAATTATGTTTTATTATGTGCCAGATGTAATAAAATAGTGTTCTGGGGATAATGCAATTCAATTTATTGTATGAGGCAGATAGTTCTATTGGGATATTCAGATGACATATGAATAATGTTCCTTGTATGGAGTTAGTTATTATTTAGACAATCTACTATTGATTTATAAATAGTTGAAATTTTATAGGGATGGTTTCTCATTTATTTGCTGTCCATTCCCAAATTACGGCAATATAGGGAAAAGTTTCTCATTATGCTCCCATCAATATCGACCATAATAATCAAACGAGTAATGTAGATTACATTGGATTTAAAATATCCATTTAATAATTACACACTCCGTCTGCAGCGTGGATATTATTCACTGCTGCCAATTGAGCTTATTACCTATTGATCTTCTTACGAGGATGTTCTTAGAAAGTATACATAACTCTTTTATTCCATTGGATGTGCGTCAACCAATGCAGAGGGATTTGTTATAAATCAGATCATTCTGATAAAAAATTGCATAATGAGATATTGTTCATTCATAATAATGATGAATGTAGGAACTTTTCATGAATGAGGTTAGGAGGTGAGAAAAAGGATAAAAATAAAAGTGAAAATAAAAATGACAGCAAAAATAACAGTGTACAAACTAAATCTACTTAATAGTGTGCATAGAGTCATAATGACTCTCTGTCTAGAGTCTTACTGTCTCTGGCCATAGAATATAATGTGTGTGCTCAAACTTATAAATGTTCGAATGAAATTATTATGAGGCTCCTCATTTCGTCTAAACGACAAGGAGATAGACTGTGATTCAGTGCAATATATATAATAGTTAAGATAACACGTGGAATATCTTAGTGAGACATGCTATTCATCACATGCCATTTGGTATTGGTTATAGGTGTTATACTCTATAAACTTATGCAAAATTTATTGCAGTCTCATCCATCCTTAACGTCATTTTACAGTAATGTTACTACATATCTTTACTTATACAGAAAACAATAGAAATATCTACAGATTCTATGAAGCATGATTTTATATATAATCACTGAACTACTGATATTATATTACTTCTTCAGTTTTGTAGGGTTGTCAGATTTTGATTATGTACTTCTAAGTTTTCTTATGAGTTATTACTTTCAACTACATTCCATTATTTTTTATTATTTATTGATCTTCAGCAGATAGCTCTGCTCATTCAAATAATTATTGTGACTTGAGTATATCTGATACTCTATGGTTATATTATATTCCATATTTTTCACATTGAGTTGTATCGTACTGCTTGGTTTACAGGTAAGAAACATAATTATTATGCTCATTTAACCCTTTAGGTTGAATGGCATTCAATAGGTAGATCCATCTGCTTTCATATTGTAGTAGTAGTTTTTCTTTGTCTCCACCTCTTATGCCAAATTTGACTTTTTGTAGTCCAAAACACTAAGTTATTGGCTTTGCCCTGATGGTATTTGTAGAAATGTTGTGCCACTGATGTGATGTTTTTTTATTTTGTAAGTCCTTCGCTGCATTTTTTTATATTGCATACATGTTCCTGCAATCGTGTATGTAATTTGCGTGTCGTCATTCCGACATAGACCTTCGGACATTTGCAGCTCAGGACATAAATTACTCCAGTGGTGTTGCAATTAATGAAAGATTTGATGTTGTGTACCTTATTAAATCAGTCTTTAATTGTGGTAGTCTTTTTCAAGAATTTGCAACTTGAGCATGATCCACATGAATATGATCCATTGGGTATATTACCTCTCTTTTTTTTTTATTTTTGTGCTCAAAATGACTAGGACTCAACAGATCTTTTAAATTCTTTGTCCATCTGTAGCTGACCTCTATTTTGGGTCCTATCAGCTTTTCCAATATATTGTCTGATTGTAGGATGTGCCAATGTTTTTTGATTATTTGAATTATCTCATGGCTCTGTGCAATGTATGTTAACACAAGTCTTGTTTTTCCATCCTTCTGTCAGGATTTTGGTTTCAATAAATCCTGTTGGTTGGTTTTATTGGCTCTATATTTGGCCTTTTTAATAGAGGATCTACTGTACCCTCTCTGGCTGAGACGACTGGCTACTTCTGACGCTCTTTTTTGGTATAGTTCATCTTCTGAACAATTTCTCCTTGTTCGTAAGAATTCCCCTATTGGAAGGGATTTGATTGTACATGGAGCATGTGCACTTGTGCTAAAGAGTAGTGTGTTGGTAGCCGTCTCTTTTCGGAATAAGTCTGTTCCTAGCATCCCATTTGTTTTCTTGAACGATCTCAGATCCAAAAATGTAATCTCCGTTTGACTACATTCGTATGTTAATTTAATATTTAGATTGTTATTATTCAAGATGTCTAGGAATCTCTTTAGTTTTTTTCTTTCGGTCCCTCCCATATCATCAGGATATCACCAATGTATCTCAGCCAGAGAGGGATGTGTTGAGTAAATTCATCATTGTTAGCTGTGAAGACTGTATTATGTTCCCACCAACCTAAGAATAGGTTGGCGTAAGTGGGTGCACAGGCAGTTCCCATGGCCGTCCTTCTACACTGCAGGCATAATTGGTTGTTGAAGACAAAATAATTCTTTTTAAGTACGAACTCTAATAATTTTAAAATAAAATTATTATGGTTTAGATCTTCTTCATTAGTCATATTGAGATAGTACTGTACTGCTTCAAGACCCAGGTCATGTTTAATGCTAGTGTAGAGGGCTTCTACATCGGCAGTGACAATCCACATAGAGGGTCCGAGTTGGATATCTTGAAGTTGCTGTAAGGTTTCCATAGTGTCTTTGATAAACGAAGGTATTTGCGTTAGAAATTCTCTCAGTCTTGAGTCAATGTATTGACTTGCTTTCTCCGTAAAATGTTCAATACCCGACACTATTGGGTGAACTGGTGGATGTTTTTGGTTTTTGTGCACCTTAGGAATTAAATAAAAGGTGGCTACTTTTGGATGATTTACTGTCAGAAACCTTTTCTCCTTGTTAGTAATGATATTATTGACTCTAGCATTAGTTATCAAATCATTATACTGATTATGGAACTGTTCAGTTGGATTGCTCCACAATTTTTTATAGCAGGTCTGGTTGGTTAGCTGTTTGTTAGCTTCTTTGAGGTACTGTTCAGTAGGCCAAATGACAATATTGCCACCGTTATCGGCTTTGTGTATAATAACGTCATCCCAGTCTTGGATTTCTGATAGAGCTCATTTTTCCTGTTTAGTTAGATTCATTGGTGGTGGTCTTACTGGTAACTCAGATATTTCTTTACATACAATATTATTGAATATCTGTATACTTGGACTTTTTGAGGATATCGGTATATATTTTGATTTAATCGTCCGGTTCTTCCGTCAGTTTTGTTGTGGATCTTGTTCATTTTCCTTTAACAAGTCTTCCATATCTTGCAGGAGAGATAGATCTTCCACAGTCCAATTATATTCTATGCCTGAATCTTTTTGATTTTGAATGTCCGAATATTGTCTCCTCAGAAGTAATTTTCTTAGATACAGTTGTATGTCTTTGATGTTTTCAAATTTATCAAGTGAAACACTAGGACAAAAAGACAGACCTTTGGATAATAATGAAGTGTGATCTTCAGATAACATTTTCTTTGATAAGTTCAAGATTTATTATCTTGTATGGCTTGTTCCCTTGTCGTGTTTCTCTTACACTTATTGTCCTTGTTGAGAAAGCCACGTTGGTGGCGAAACATGTCAGGGCTTAGCTAGTTGATATGCTAAAAAGCACAACTTTTTAAACTTTTTAAGATGTAATGAGGAATTGTTGTACCGAATAGCTTTGTTATAAAATTTCTGACAGCCGATAGCATTAATATATTGTGGGCAGTCTTTGAATTTAAGCTAACGGGATAATAATTTTCAAGCTGCAGTGATGATAATTTAAGTTAATTGCGGAAAAGAACACAGGCATATTTTATTTGGTGCTGCATGCAATAAATTCATGAACTTAATATACAGTTACTGTGCACCTTAAGTTGTATACCGGTTGATTAACTATACAATCCTAAGAGAAGCCTATAGAAAGTAGACTTATATAATTATAAAGAGTTATTAACGTATAAATTGTTGAAATCAGTAGAACTACTATAGTATATTGCAAAATAAAAAACCTGCTGGTAATAGGATATTAAATGTGTATCAAAATTAACTATAGCTCCCATAAACCAACTTATAATTGGGAGATATTAAAAACACCAATATAAGTCTCCAATAGATACCCATATACTTAGAATATAGGAATGTATATGCTATTTTCTTTATATGAGTATCATTTACAACTATAGACAACAGTGAATGAAGGAGGAGCAAAAATCCCCTCTATTCTTATATATTATCTCCAGTGGCAACTTAGTAACGCATATTTAATTTTACAGAGTATCTAGAGTGGCAACATAGTAACGCAAATTCAATCTAACTTTAAATATACGTTGCAAATACCAGACAAGTGACATGAACCTCTAAATACACAGCAAATAACGCTATTATAGTGTATTATTGAATTTTAGCCAGTTTAATATTGACGTTAAGTTGCACCTAAAACCTGTGAATACACCTTATAATACCGAATACTTTGCATTTATTAGGGTATATTTCTTCTTAACTATGGATTCCTCATCCTAGGTTAAGAATTAGCCCTATCAGCAATTTTCTGTGTTGAATATATCACGCAGCATATCATTTCCTCATTTACATTCTGTGTTTTTAATATGACATTTATGTTTGTGGACAGCTATCTTAATGTGATTCCTAATAAAGGTTATATTTTAATATGTTACGGTTGGTACCGTTTTCCTCCCTTAGAATTAATTGTTCTAACCCAGAGCCACTCCCCCTTAGGTTAGAGTGCTACACAAGTGTACACCCCTTTCAATCCTAGGATTGAAATTCTCTTATTAATGAATCTACCCTAACTGCTATACTAAAATTACATTAAACTATATTAAACTAATTATTAATCTACCCTAACTATTATACTAAACTACATTAAACTACAAATTATATTAACTATATTATATATTTAAACACCTAACCCTACTAAAATAATTTAAATATACAATAAAAAATTAAAAAGTTACAAAAAACTAACAGCTAAGTCACAAAAAATAACAAACACTAAGTTACAAAAAAAAAATAAACACTAAGTTACACAAAATAAAAAATAAATGATCAGATATTTAAACTAATTACGCCTAATCTAAGAGCCCTATGAAAATAAAAAAGCCCCCCCAAAATAAAAAACCCTAACCTACAATAAACTACCAAGGACCCTTAAAAGGGCCTTTTGTGGGGCACTGCCCCAAAGAAATCAGCTCTTTTACCTGTAAATAAAAAATACACCACCCACACAACCAACCCCCCAAATAAAAACCTAACTAAAAAACCTAAGCTCCCCATTGCCCTGAAAAGGGCATTTGTATGGGCATTGCCCTTAAAAGGGCATTTAGCTCTATTGCTGCCCAACCCCTAACCTAAAAATAAAACCCCCCCAACAAACCCTTAAAAAATCTAACACTAACCCCCGAAGATCCACTTACAGTTTCTGAAGAGCCGACATCCATCATCAACGAAGCGGAGAAGTCCTCATCGAAGCCGGCAGAAGTCTTCATCCAAGCAGCCAAAGTCTTCATCCAAGCCCACAGAAGTCTTTACCCAGACGGCATCTTCTATCTTCATCCAACCGGCGCGGAGCGGCTCCATCTTCAAGACATCCAACATGGAGCATCCTCTTCTTACGACGTCTTCTTCGGAATGAAGGTTCCTTTAAATGATGTCATCCAAGATGGCATCCCTTAGATTCCGATTGGCTTATAGAATTCTATCAGCCAATCGGAATTAAGGTTGAAAAAATCCTATTGGCTGTTGCAATCAGCCAATAGGATTGAGCTCACATTCTATTGGCTGATTGGAATAGCCAATAGAATGCGAGCTCAATCCTATTGGCTGATTGGGTTAATAACTTTATTAGAGTTGCGGTGGGCTCCGGGAGCGGCGGGATAGGGGTTAATACATTTATTTAGTTGGGGCGGGGTCCATGAGCGGCGGGATAGGGGTTAAACATTTTAGTATAGTGGCGGTGTTTAGTGACAGTATACAAACAAATCTGTGAAAAAGCAGAATAGCAGCGAGATCGATGACTGTTAGTTAACAAAAGTCCGCTGCTCATCGCCCCGTACTTGGTGCGCAGATTTTTGACAGCTTATTTGTTAAATATGGAGAGCGTATTCAGGTCCGCGGCAGCAATGTAAGGCGATCTTTGGCGAGCTTATTGGTGCCATTGAAGGCAGCATAGTTGACGGCTTGATAAGTAGGCCTCATAGTGAGTAACATTTACACCGGATAGTACATAACACATTAAAATATTTATACATATACCGGTTAATATTACTATATCGCATATACATTAAACACTGGCATTGTGGTGTATATAAAGGCTATTTGCTTTATTCTTTTTTTTTTTTTTAAATTTTCAAAAAGCTTTATTGAATAGCTTAAAGAACACAATAGAAACATAACATAACACAAATCAATTCACTTAAGTGTACAGAGTAGAATCAAGTTTTGTACATATCCAACATATGAATTATTTTTCTTTTCACATAAGAGTCAATTGTATCCAATAAAACAACTTACTTTCTTTTGTACTTAGAGTAAAAGATCTCATAGGAGGTATTTTCATCTCATATGCAAAGCAATATAAATCAATACCGTAGCTGAATATTGCAAGGATGTGTATTCCCTATGTTGCAGTTTAAATGTGTGATATATGGTAATGATACATTACTCCCAGCAGAATCTGTGTAGCCTGCACATCACATGAGTACAGTACAGAAGTGAAAGAACAGAAGGCAGGAAAATAAATATCATATCATCAAATGAATATAAAATAAGTAATATTTGTTTTGTGCTATAATCCAGTTTTTAACTGCCTTATCTCTTTAATAGGTAGGGTATATCATGAAAGGTTTTAGTAAAAGTGTACCTGAATGGGAACTTGGTAGTTTACACTACTTGAAAGGGAAGTAAGACACTTTTGATAGATGCGGATTGGACAATGAAATCACGTGATCAGAACTTTTACCACATCCTGTTTGGGAACTGAGAAAGAAAAAGGACTCAATTGAGGACTGACTTGTAGTAGACATGGATTGATCAGTTTTTTATGGATCATCATTGGATATTTTGAATTTGCATTAATATTGTGATTGGTTAATCACTTTAGTAAATTGTGAAATTATAATTTTATAATTTAAATGTTTTTTATGCTTTGATAATTTTGTTTTTAATAGGTATTATTTTTAAATGAGTTGTTTTTTTAGTATTTAAGTTTTTAAAATTATGTTTTATTGTAACATCTTTGACCGGAACACTTAATTGAATACTGGAAGGTATGATGTTTCTTGTATGCATTTAAACCACTATGGTAGCGGGTGTGTCTATAGCCCTTTTATTGATCCACAGGTTGACTGGATTAGTGAAACTGTGGGAAAGTGGGATATTATTGAACTTGATAGTCTTTTTGATAACCTAGGAACCTGCCACTGTATTCTCCCGTGTATGCTTGAAGTGAGAGGAAGATGAATTTATGAGTTCAGGTGATAAGAGTCCATAACCCATTACTCCTGAGAAATAATACCCAAGCTGTGGCAGAGTCCACTATTAATGGAAGAAAAAAAGGGAGGGATAAGCATCCTTTTACAAAAAGAAAAAACAACCAAAACAGAAAAATAATTTTTATATAATTTTATAAAATGCAATTTAAAAACCTAGACAGAAACAACTGCCTGAAGAACTTTCCTACCAAAAGAAGCTTCAGATGAAGCAAAAACATAAAAACGGTAGAATTTAGAAAAACTATACAAAGATGACCAAGTAGCTGCCTTGCAAATTTGTTCCACAGAGGCCTCATTCTTGAATGCCCAGGAAGTGGCTACAGAGCGAGTAGAATGAGCTGTGATATGTTTAGGAGGCGTTTGACGTGCTTCTACATAAACCATATGAATTATTTGCTTAATCCAAGAGGCCAGAGAAAAAGAAGATGCTTTCTGCCCCCTGTGCTTATCTAAAAAAATGAACAAATTAGGAGTTTGTCTGAAATCTTTAGTAACCTCAAGATGATATTTCAGAGCCCGGACAACATCCAAGTTATGAAGGAGTCTCTTAGAAAAAAATCTAAGGATTAGGACAAAGGGAAGGAACCACGATTTCCCTACTAATATTGCCAGAACAACATTAGGCAGAAAATAAAAATAAGTTTTCAGAATAGCCTTATCCTTATGAAAAAACAAATCAGGAGGATCAGAAAAAAGTGCAGACAATTTATACACTCTTCTAGCAGATGAAATAGCCAAAAGAAATAAAGCTTTCCAGGAAATAAGCTTAATAACCACCTTATGCATAGTTTCCATAGGAGGACTGCAAAACGTTTAGAACCAAATTAAGATTCCAAGGAGGAGAAATAGGTTTGATTACAGGCTTTATTCTAGATAATGCCTGAACAAAACTATGCACATCAGGAAGATTCACAATTTTCTTGTGAAAAATAACAGAGAAAGCAGAAAACAGACCTTTCAAAGAACTGGCTTAAAGACCTTCCTGCAAGCCATCTTAAAGAAACTCAAGAATTTTAGGAATCCTAAAAGAATGTTAAGAATAAATTATGAAAAGAACACCAAGAGATAAAGACTTTCCAAACATTATAACAGATTCTTCTAGTAACCGGTTTCCTAGCCTGAACAAGAGTATTAACAAGAGACTCAGAAAAACCTCTGACGAACAACTATACGTTCAACTTCAGAACCATCAAGCTTAAAGATTTTAGCTCTAGATGGAAAACGGGGCCTTGAGGCAGAATATATTTTCTTAAAGGAAGAGGCCACGGCTGATAACTGGACATCTGAACCAGATCTTTAAACCAAACTCTTCGAGGCAATTTCAAAGCAATTAGAATCACTGATGCATTCTCTTGCCTGCTCTTGGCTATAACTCTGGATAACAGAACCAGATGAGGAAATGAATAAGCTAGCCAAAACGACCAAAGGATTCTCAGAGCATCAGTCTCCAGAGCCCTTGGATCCCTGGACCTGGAGAAATACTGAGGAAGTTTGATGTTTAACCTGGAAACCATGAGATCTATCTCTGGTAGGCCCCAAAAATTCCCAATCTGACGGAATACATCTGGATGAAGAGACCATTCCAGTAGATGGATTGTCTGATGAAAATCTGCTTCCCAATTGCCAACACCTGGAACATGAACAGCAGATATATGACAATAATGGTTCTCTGCCCAATCCAGAATTTTCTGAACTTCCTTCATCGCCAAGGAATTCCTGGTTCCCCATAGTGATTGATATAAGACACAGCTGTAACATTGTCTCACTGAAACTGAAGGAAGGATTGTATCCTTAACTGGGGCCAAAAAATAAGAGTCCAGTAAATTGCTCGAAGTTCTAAAATATTTATGGGCAACCTGGCCTCCCAGGGAGTCCAAACTCCTTGAGCCAGACATGAACCCCATACTGAACCCCAGTCATACAGACTTGCATCTGTCAAAATTACAGACAACAAAGCTTGCTCCCTGAGAAATGTGCTGAGGAACTAACCACCATGAGAGAGATTGCCTTACAAGAGAACTCAGGAAGATAATTTGTGATAACTGGGAGTGATCCCTGTTCCACTGATTTAGCATACAAAGCTGAAGAGGCCTCAAATGAAATGTTTGTCCCGAAAGGCAAACCTCAGAAACTTGCGATGATCCAAAGGAATGGCATCCTTTGAAATCCTGACAAATTTGTTCAAAATCTTTAGATGTAGAACAAGCCGAAAAGTTCCCTCTTTCTTGGGAACTATGAAGAGATTTGAGTAAAACCACTTCCACTGCTCTAAAGGAGGAATTGGGACTAGAACCCCTAAAGATTCTAGATCTGAAAAACATTGAAGAAAAGCCTGAGCTTTCACTGTGTTCTTTGGCACCCTTGAAATAAAACATCTGTCTTGAATTGAAGCCTATTAGATGCCATTGAGAGACATTTTTCAGAGCCCAAAGGGTCTGGAACTGAGCAAAACCATACATCCTGAAAATGCATCAACCTTCCCCCTACCAGAAAAACTGGACTGGGGGCTGCACCTTCATGCTGACGTAGAAGTAGGGGTAGAAGTTTTGGACTGCTTGGAATTGTGCCAATTGGCACCAGGCCTCCAGGGCTTATCTGAGCTGCTTTGATTGGGAAAAGAGGCAGCTGATTTTTGCTCTTTGTTCTGATGAAAGGAACGAAATTGACCAGAAGTTTTAAATTTACCCTTTAACTTCTTATCTTGTGGAAGAAACTTACTCTTGCCACCAGTAACTGCTGAAATGATAGTGTCCAGTTCAGTCCCAAAAACTAAATTTATGCTTACCTGATAAATTCTTTTCTTTCCTGGCATGGAGAGTCCACAAATCCATTCAATTACTAGTGGAAATTCAACTCCTGGCCACCAGGTGGAGGCAAAGAACACCCCAGCAAAGCTTTAATTATCCTCCCATTAACACAATCCCCAGTCATTCAGCCGAGGAAACATGAAAAGAGAAGAGGACCCAAAGGGTATAGAGGTGCCTGAAGTTTAGAAAAAGACAAAAGCTGTCATAAAAAAATAGGGCTGGTCGTGGGCTCTCCATGCCAGGAAAGAAAAGAATTTATCAGGTAAGCATTAATTTTGTTTTCTTTCCAATGGCATGGAGAGTCAACAAATCGATTCAATTACTAGTGGGAACCAATACCCAAGCTAGAGGACACAGAATGGAAGGGCGGGAGAACAAAACAGGCTTTCCTCCCTAAGGAAACCTCAACTGAGGTAAAAACATAGATCTTTTAGAAACTGGAAAAAGTATGGAAAGAAGACTAAGTGGTCGGTTGCAGATTTGTTCCACCGAAGCCTCAAATTGAAAAGCCCAGGATGAAGAGACAGCTCTATAGGAATGAGCCAAAATCCTCTCAGGAGGCAGTTGTCCAACTGTCTCATAACCATTAACATTTCTCAACCAAAGGAAAAACATAATTTATGCAAGAACTTACCTGATAAATTCATTTCTTTCAGTCCATGAGCTAGTGACGTATGGGATATACATTCCTACCAGGAGGGGCAAAGTTTCCCAAACCTCAAAATGCCTATAAATACACCCCTCACCACACCCACAATTCAGTTTAACGAATAGCCAAGAAGTGGGGTGATAAAAAAGGAGCGAAAGCATCAAAATAAGGAATTGGAATAATTGTGCTTTATACAAAAAAATCATAACCACCACAAAAAAGGGTGGGCCTCATGGACTCTTGCTAATATGAAAGAAATGAATTTATCAGGTAAGTTCTTACATAAATTATGTTTTCTTTCATGTAATTAGCAAGAGTCCATGAGCTAGTGACGTATGGGATAATAATACCCAAGATGTGGAACTTCCACGCAAGAGTCACTAGAGAGGGAGGGATAAAATAAAGACAGCCAATTCCGCTGAAAAATAATCCACAACCCAAAACAAAAGTTTTAATCTTAATAATGAAAAAAACTGAAATTATAAGCAGAAGAATCAAACTGAAACAGCTGCCTGAAGTACTTTTCTACCAAAAACTGCTTCAGAAGAAGAGAAAACATCAAAATGGTTGAATTTAGTAAAAGTATGCAAAGAAGACCAAGTTGCTGCTTTGAAAATCTGAGCAACAGAAGCTTCATTCCTAAACACCCAGGAAGTAGAAACTGACCTAGTAGAATGAGCCGTAATCCTTTGAGGCGGGGATTTACCCGACTCTACATAAGCATGATGAATCAAAGACTTTAACCAAGACGCCAAAGAAATGGCGGAGGCCTTCTGACCTTTCCTGGAACCAGAAAAGATAACAAATAGACTAGAAGTCTTTCTAAAATCTTTAGTAGCTTCAACATAATATTTTAAAGCTCTTACTACATCCAAAGAATGTAAAGATTTCTCCAGAAAATTCTTAGGATTAGGACACAATGAAGGAACAACAATTTCTCTACTAATGTTGTTAGAATTCACAACCTTAGGTAAAAATTTAAATTAAGTCCGTAACACCGCCTTATCCTGATGAAAAATCAGAAAAGGAGATTCACAAGAAAGAGCAGATAACTCAGAAACTCTTCTAGCAGAAGAGATGGCCAAAAGGAACATAACTTTCCAAGAAAGTAATTTAATATCCAGAGAATGCATAGGTTCAAACTGAGGAGCTTGTAAAGCCCTCAGAACCAAATTAAGACTCCAAGGAGGAGAGATTGACTTAATGACAGGTTTGATACGAACCAAAGCCTGTACAAAACAATGAATATCAGGAAGATTAGCAATCTTTCTGTGAAAAAAGAACAGAAAGAGCAGAGATTTGTCCTTTCAAGGAACTTGCAGACAAACCTTTATCCAAACCATCCTGAAGAAACTGTAAAATTCTAGGAATTCTAAAAGAATGCCAGGAGAATTTATGATAAGAACACCAAGAAATGTAAGTCTTCCAGACTCGATAATAAATCTTCCTAGACACAGATTTAGTATTAATTACTGAGTCAGAGAAACCTCTATGACTAAGAATCAAGCGTTCAATTTCCATACCTTCAAATTTAATGATTTGAGATCCTGATGGAAAAAAGGGCCTTGAGATAGAAGGTCTGGTCTTAACGGAAGAGTCCAAGGTTGGCAACTGGCCATCCGAATGAGATCCGCATACCAAAACCTGTGAGGCCATGCTGGAGCCACCAGCAGTACAAATGAACGTTCCATTCGAATTTTGGAAATCACTCTTGGAAGAAGAACTAGAGGCGGAAAGATATAGGCAGGATGATAATTCCAAGGAAGCGACAATGCGTCCACTGCCTCCGCCTGAGGATCCTTGGATCTGGACAGATACCTGGGAAGTTTCTTGTTTAGATGAGAGGCCTATTTCTGGAAGTCCCCAGATTTGAACAATATGAAGAAAAACCTCTGGGTGAAGAGACCATTCGCCCAGATGTAACGTCTGGAGGCTGAGATAGTCCGCTTCCAAATTGTCTACACCTGGGATGTGAACCGCAGAGATTAGACAGGAGCTGGATTCCGCCCATACAAGTATCCAAGATACTTCTTTCATAGCCTGAGGACTGTGAGTCCCACCCTGATGATTGACATATGCCACGGTTGTGACATTGTCTGTCTGAAAACAAAAACGATTCTCTCTTCAGAAGAGGCCAGAACTGAAGAGCTCTGAAAATCGCACGGAGTTCCAAAATTTTGATTGGTAATCTCGCCTCCTGAGATTCCCAAACCCCCTGCGCTGTCAGAGATCCCCATACAGCTCCCCAACCTGATAGACTCGCATCTGTTGAGATCACAGTCCAGGTTGGACAAACAAAAGAAGCCCCTTGAACTAAACGATGGTGGTCTATCCACCACGTCAGAGAGTGTCGTACATTGGGATTTAAGGAGATTAATTGTGATATCTTTGTATAATCCCTGCACCACTGGTTCAGCATACAAAGCTGAAGAGGTCGCATGTGAAAACGAGCAAAGGGGATCGCGTCCGATGCAGCAGTCATGAGACCTAGAATTTCCATGCACCAAGCTACTGAAGGGAATGATTGAGACTGAAGGTTTCGACAAGCTGAAACCAATTTCAGATGTCTCTTTTCTGTTAGAGACATGGACACTGAATCTATTTGAAAACCCAAAAAGGTTACCTTTCTCTGAGGAATCAACGAACTCTTTGGTAAATTGATCCTCCAACCATGTCTTTGAAGAAACGACACAAGTTGATTCGTATGAGATTCTGCAGAATGTGAAGACTGAGCAAGAACCAAGATATCGTCCAAATAAGGAAATACTGCAATACCCTGTTCTCTGATGACAGAGATAAGAGCACCGAGAACCTTTGAAAAGATCCTTGGAGCTGTCGCTAGGCCAAACGGAAGGGCCACAAACTGGTAATGCTTGTCTAGAAAAGAGAATCTCAGAAACTGATAATGAGCTGGATGAATTGGAATATGAAGGTATGCATCCTGTAAATCTATTGTGGACATATAATGCCCTTGCTGAACAAAAGGCAGAATAGTCCTTATAGTTACTATTTTGAATGTTGGTATCCTTACATAACGATTCAATATTTTTAGACCCAGAACTGGTCTGAAGGAATTCTCCTTCTTTGGTACAATGAATAGATTTGAGCAAAACCCCAGACCCTGTTCCAGAACTGGAACTGGCACAATTACTCCAGCCAACTCTAGATCTGCAACACATTTCAGAAACGCCTGAGCCTTCACTGGGTTTATTGGAATGCGAGAGAGAAAAAATCTTCTCGCAGGCGGCCTTACCTTGAAACCTATTCTGTACCCTTGTGAAACAATGTTCTGAATCCAAAGACTGTTTATCGAATTGATCCAAATATCTTTGAAAAATCGTAACCTGCCCCCTACCAGCTGTGCTGGAATGAGGGCCGCACCTTCATGTGGACTTGGGAGCTGGCTTTGACTTTCTAAAAGGCTTGGATTTATTCCAGACTGGAGAAGGTTACCAAACGGAAACCGTTCCTTTAGAGGAAGGGTCAGGCTTCTGTTCCTTATTCTGACGAAAGGAACGAAAACGATTAGCAGCCCTGTATTTACCTTTAGATTTTTTTGTCCTGAGGCAAAAAGGTTCCTTTCCCCCCAGTAACAGTTGAAATAATAGAATCCAACTGCGAACCAAATAATTTATTACCTTGGAAAGAAAGAGAAAGCAAAGTTGACTTAGAAGTCATATCTGCATTCCAAGTTTTAAGCCATAAAGCTCTTCTAGCTAAAATAGCTAAAGACATATACCTGACATCAATTCTAATGATATCAAAGATGGCATCACAAATAAAGTTATTAGCATGTTGAAGAAGTTTAACAATGCTATGAGTATTATGGTTTGACACTTGTTGCGCTAAAGCCTCCAACCAGAAAGTGGAAGCAGCAGCAACATCAGTCAAAGAAATAGCAGGTCTAAGAAGATTACCTGAACATAAATAAGCTCTCCTTAGAAAGGATTCAAGTTTCCTATGTAAAGGATCCTTAAAGGAAGTACTATAAGCCGTAGGAATAGTAGTACGTTTTGCAAGAGTAGAGATAGCTCCATCAACTTTAGGGATTTTGTCCCAAAACTCTATTCTATCAGATGGCACAGGGTACAATTTCTTAAACCTCTGAGAAGGAGTAAATGAAGTACCCAGATTATTCCATTCCCTAGAAATTACTTCAGAAATAGCATCAGGGACAGGAAAAACTTCTGGAATAACTATATGAGGTTTGAAAAACGAATTTAAACGCTTAGTAGATTTAGTATCAAGAGGACTAGACTCCTCCATATCTAATGCGATTAACACTTCTTTAAGCAAAGAACGAATAAATTCCATTTTAAATAAATATGAAGATTTATCAGTGTCAATGTCTGAGACAGAATCTTCAGAACCAGATAGATCCTCATCAGAAACAGACAAGTCAGAATGATGGCGGTCACTTAAAAATTCATCTGAAATATGAGAAGTTTTAAAAGACCTTTTACGTTTACTGGAAGGAGGAATGACAGACAGAGCCTTCCTAATAGATTTAGAAACAAATTCTTTAACATTAACAGGGACATCCTGAGCATTAGATGTTGAGGGAACAACAACAGGTAATGGAATATTACTAATGGGAATACTATCTGCATTAGCAAGTTTATCATGACATTCATCACAAACTACAGCCGGCGGAACAGTTACCACAAGTTTACAACAAATGCACTTAACTTTGGTAGAACCAGCATCAGGCAGCGTCTTTCCAGAAGTAGATTCTGATCCAGGGTCAAGTTAAGACATCTTGCAATATGTAATAGAAAAAACAACATATAAAGCAAAATTATCAAATTCCTTAAATGACAGTTTCAGGAATGGGAAAAAATGCCAATGAACAAGCCTCTAGCAACCAGAAGCATTGAAAAATGAGACTGAAATAATGTGAAAAAAAGGTGGAGACAAGAGTGACGCCCACATTTTTGGCGCCAAAAATGACGCTCACATAATTGGCGCTAAGTACAACGCCTATATTTTTTGGCGCTAAGTATGACGCCACATCCGGTGACGGCGAAAAAAATGACGTAACCACTAACAAATGACAAAATTTTGCGCCAAAAAAGTCTGCGCCAAAATGACGCAATAAATTGAAGCATTTTCAGCCACCGCGAGCCTAACAGCCCACAGGGAAAAAAAGTAAATTTGAAAAACTTTAAGAAGAATAGAGAGAGGGCGCCACAATAGCGTGATATCGTCTGGAATGCA
The DNA here is from genome assembly GCF_027579735.1 of Bombina bombina. Taxonomy (NCBI): domain Eukaryota; kingdom Metazoa; phylum Chordata; class Amphibia; order Anura; family Bombinatoridae; genus Bombina; species Bombina bombina. The sequence goes on from NC_069500.1 coordinate 763,729,090, forward strand.
GGTACAGATAAAAATAGGTATTATGCTTACCAGATGGTGTGGCACTGTACTGTGACCAGTGCAAGAGTGCAGGCTAGCACTTAACAGTGGCTAGTACACTGTAGGAGCCAGGCTCCAAAGGCACTTGTTAAAGTTGCAACTTGGTATTTATCTCCTGTTGTCTGGACTTCAGGTGCTGCAAAGGAGTAATCTTATGTGTGTTGTTCAGTAGGTATATATGAACCACAACACAGACAACTTCAAATAAAAATGACTTAATATTTTATGACGCGTTTCTCAACCTACAGGGGTTGTTTCATCAGATAAAAAAGTGAATGTCATCATTAACAATTGTTGGCAATTTATACACATTTGTGTATCAAAAGAGGAAGTTGTCATCAGATATGTAATCCAATAGAAAAACATTTGTGTGCATTCAGCTGTGGAACCAACACAGGATCCCAGCTGTTACAATTTAAAAATTTGGACTAATTTGCAAGGTTGTATATATGTGAGAATCTAAACTTTAACCTGTTAATTGCAAAATGAAAATGAGTGAAATAAAACAATCTTGTCAAAAAGTTGGCAGATAAAAAGTGTGTGTGTTGGAAGTAAAGTAATTCATATATGAAAAATGTTAAATCCTTGCAGAAGATAGAAAGTGTGTATGTGAGAGGTAAAGTAATTTATAATCAAAGTCTAAATGGGAAGCTGAGTTTTGAACCTGTTGTTTGTATTTAAGCATATGAAAAATGTTAAATTCTTGTAGAAGATGGATACTTGTATAGATTGTCACTTGTTTACTTTAATAGTTATTATATAAACACATGTTGATTTGTGTGGTGAACACTATTCTTTATAAATTTAACAAGGAGGAAGAAAATGTATGTATGTCAAAAATAAAAGATATGATTCATTGAGTAATCAGAATCCAGATAGGAATCTGATCATCTAACCTGTTGTTTGCATTGTGAATATGAGAATTAAAGATTTTGTATTAGAAATAGCTATTTGTATAGCCCCAAAGTGATTAGTTATGGTGGATTGATGCATGTTTGAACTCTATGAAATATTTTAGTATAATAAACATTCTAAATCTAAAAAATATATATTTGTACATTGGGATGCCTATACACAAAATAAATTGTTCGAATGAACAGAAAAATTGGAGTGTATGTATATCCATGCACACCTAATTATAAGAAAAAACCCCTTCTCCTTGTAAAATAACTGTGTGTGTGTGTGCTTGTATATATACACATATTGTACATGTGTGTGTGTGTACAAAATGTGTGTGTGTGTGAATGTGCTGTATATATATGTGTGTATGTATACATGTATGAATGTATATGCATGTGTGCGTGTACACACACACACACACAAAATACATGCGTGTGCATGTGTGTGTGTACACTTATATGTAATGAAATATGAAATATTGAAAATAAGTACTTGGTCTCACTCCCTTCACATCAAATAAGAACAATGGTAATTCCATTTGGGAGTGTTGTTTTAACCAATTTTCCAATAGTGCCTCTGACTAGTGGATATTGTAGAATGTAATGAAAGGACCATAGTAATACCATTTGGGAGTGTTGTTTTAACCTGTTTGCCAATAGTGTATCTGACTTGTGGATGTTGTAGAATATATTTGTATTTTGTATCAGACAAAATAACGACTGTGGATGTCTATCAATTGAAGGCTGCTAGATCCAGGTTGGCATTCAACCCTTGGGGATGAAGGGTCTTCAGTCGATAGATCCAGTATGTTTCACGAGTCTAGTAAGTCTATTATAGTCAGGACTCTCTGGAATAAAATCAATGGGAATGTATGTAAAATGTATGGATTTCCATTGTGTTTAATTAGACAGTGATTCGGTATGCTATGTTTAATTTTATTTTTTCTACAGTTTTTACAGTTGCGGTGATGTTCACCCCATCTGTTTCTCAGTTTTCTGGAGGTGCGGCCTACATATTGGAGGCCGCATATACACTCCATAAGATAAACGGTGAAAGATGAGTTACAATTGAAAAATTGGAATTTGGAAGCACTCGCCAGTGATGGTAGATTTGAAGTTTTTAATTCCCGATTTTATAATTTTACAAGAGCCACATCCTGTTTTGCCGCATTTGTAAATACCCCGGAGGCCAAACAATCCCTTGTTCTGTTTAGGGTTATGTGGTGTTCTGTTGGAAGATTTGTGTTTCACAGGTTCAAAACTCAGCTTCCCATTTAGACTTTGATTATAAATTACTTTACCTCTCACATACACACTTTCTATCTTCTGCAAGGATTTAACATTTTTCATATGCTTAAATATAAACAATAGGTTTAAAACTCTGTCTTCCATTCAGAATTGTATTATGAATTACTTTACTTCCAACACACACACTTTTTATCTGCCAACTTTTTTAACCAAATATATTATCTTTTAAATGCAAAAGAATAGCATCTATTATAACAAACAATTTAGTGAGGTTATATATGTAACAAATGGCAGTAAATACAAAGTGACAAGATTGTTTTATTTCACTCATTTTCATTTTGCAATTAACAGGTTAAAGTTTAGATTCTCACATATATACAACCTTGCAAATTAGTCCAAATTTTTAAATTGTAACAGCTGGGATCCTGTGTTGGTTCCACAGCTGAATGCACACAAATGTTTTTCTATTGGATTACATATCTGATGACAACTTCCTCTTTTGATACACAAATGTGTATAAATTGCCAACAATTGTTAATGATGACATTCACTTTTTTATCTGATGAAACAACCCCTGTAGGTTGAGAAACGCGTCATAAAATATTAAGTCATTTTTATTTGAAGTTGTCTGTGTTGTGGTTCATATATACCTACTGAACAACACACATAAGATTACTCCTTTGCAGCACCTGAAGTCCAGACAACAGGAGATAAATACCAAGTTGCAACTTTAACAAGTGCCTTTGGAGCCTGGCTCCTACAGTGTACTAGCCACTGTTAAGTGCTAGCCTGCTCTATTGCACTGGTCACAGTACAGTGCCACACCATCTGGTAAGCATAATACCTATTTTTATCTGTACCTGCATTCCAGACGATATCACGCTATTGTGGCGCCCTCTCTCTATTCTTCTTCAACAGTTGTTCCACACTCTCTGGGATCAAGAGGAGCAGCCTGATTCATTATTTCTTTCAAGAGGACATCTCTATTCCCTATTTACCACCAGCATATGGACAGTAAACAGGACTAATACGGTAGACCTGATCTACTATATCAAAAGTATACTATTTGGTTTTAAATTGTATATTGTTTTCCTTTCCAAACACCAGCACTCTTTTATATCCCTTTCTTGGGATATTTTCACTTGAAAAACTTTAACCGATAACAGAGAACCTATGAAATAGATCCCGTAGAAGGAGACCATGGTATTCAAATAGGCAATACTCTCTTCACATCCCTCTGACATTCACTGCACTCTGAGAGGAAAACCGGGCTCCAGCCTGTTGCGAAGCGCATATCAACGAAGAATCTAGCACAAACTTACTTCACCACCTCCACGGGAGGCAAAGTTTGTAAAACTGAATTGTGGGTGTGGTGAGGGGTGTATTTATAGGCATTTTGAGGTTTGGGAAACTTTGCCCCTCCTGGTAGGAATGTATATCCCATACGTCACTAGCTCATGGACTCTTGCTAATTACATGAAAGAAAAGCCTATACGTATGCTAGAAAACACAGCAAAATGGACAGCAGGAAACCCTAGATGCCTGCAGCTAGAACTGCAAATCACTTATAACATCCTGAACATGTAACAGACGTTCCTTGTGAGAAGGAAGATTAGGGCAGAACAAAGGAACGACAATATCCTTAATGATAACCTAATTAAGTACGAAGAACCACCCTGACGGATATTAAAATAAGAAAAGGGTGGTCACATTGCAGAGCCAAAAGGTCAGAGAACCTTTAAGCAGACAAAATAGAGAGAAGAACAAACCTCCAAGCCAACAATTCAGTATGAATACAGAGTATAGACTCAAACACAGTCTGCTGAATAATCCTAATAACAAGATTAATACTCAAAGGAGGAGTAACAGACTAAAACACAGGCCTGATCTGACTAAGGCCTGACAAAGAATGAACATCTGGAAGGTCATCCAGATGATAAACCAAAGAAACGAAAGGACAGAAATATAGCCTTTCAGAGTACAGACCGATAAGTCCTTCTCCAGGTCCTCCTGAAGAAAGGACAGAGTTTGAGGAAACCACACGCTGGACTCCTAGAGAAAAAACTCTCAATACACACCAGAAAAAGTAAATACTCTATACTTATGGAAAATTTAGGGAGATACCGGCTAACTAGCCTGAATCATAGAAGCCCTCACTATATCTAAAAAACCTTGTCTAAACAAGACTAGACAAATAATCTCCAAGCAGACAGCTTCAGAAAACTAGATTTGGATGTCGGAAAAGACTCTGATAGAAGGTCCTACCTCAAAGGCAATCTCCATAGAGGAAAGGACGACACCCAGTCCAAAAACTAACTTTTGCGAGGCCAAACTGAATCAAAAACACGAAACATGCTCCAGAAGGACACAAACAATGCCAGAGAAAGAGAGCCAGCAGAGAATCTTGAAAGGAAACCAAAGTCCTATGGGAAAGCTAAAGCATAGACCAAAGCTGCCTGAGTATCTCCCAATCTGGATCCGAAATAGTAAGCTTGGCGTTTAAACAAAAACATCAACAGAGCCAACTCCAGGACTCCCCACCTGAGAGCATTTCGACAGAGGAACATCGAGAATACCTCCGGATGAAGAGCCCCGGAAGAAAGTCTGTCTGCACAGATAATCTCTGTAAATTATTTTTAGAGAACATTCAAAGTTGGACCTGTACCCAAGAGATGGTCACAGGTCTTAAGGTTTTCTCTCAGTAGCATTATGCTATTGAGTAACCCCAAACTGTTCCCTAGCCAGAGAGGCTAGCAACAGGACCCATAATCGCAAGAAGCATGCGCCGTGGGACAAGAGATCCTGAGAGAGTCACCAGAACCGAAATCTCTCAAAGAGATGTCAAGACTATCCTCTGGAAGAGGTCAGAGAGGTCTCCAACCATGCAGACTTCCGGTGGAGGAGGAGCCCTCATTGCATGCTGCGCTTGGTTCAGCAGCCTTAGAGGGCCGAATTAAGATCTTCAATCCTTATCCTAAATCGAGTCAGCCCTTGGCCGTTCCAACACCGGCTTGGTGGGCTATCATATTGCTGCAGAGTGGTTGCAGCACTCAGCGGAAGTCTCGTTAGCAGAAGACGCTACTACCTGTGCTAAGGTTAAAGCCTGGGACCTGTCTGTGCTGTACCTTAACATTCTTACCTGTCAGAGCCTGTCGGGACCACCGCAGCTGAGAGCAAGTTGGCGTGCCCGTGCCCTCCTGGTAGGGCGAGGTGGGCTGGAGCTGTCCTCGTTGGCCGGAGTGATCCGGTGTTTGGTCCAAGCCGGCAGCGGAGGGATCCACGAGGAATAACGTCACAGTGCCGGGTCCATAGCAGTGGCGCATCAGATTGGCGTCAGCGGCACTCGACGTGTGGAGCAAGGAGCCGGAGCTGTTGCGGCTCCAGGAAGCAGATGAAGTGACCCAGCAGGAGGTAAAGGCAAGGTGGCAGATACTACCTCGAGACCCAACAAGGTTTCGTGCAATACAAGCACGCAGGACCCCGGACTTGGTAACATCCCTGAAACACCGGTATGTGACTTTTATTCAGTGGGACTTTTTTCTGTTTTTTCTATCTGTTGGGGAAATATTCTGAGTTAACCCTGCATTGGCTTTAAAATAAGTAAAAGGAAGAGAGGAGGAGAGGGAGAGGAGAGAAAAGAGGAGAGACTGTCCTTAGCATTCTGAAAATACAAAGGAGGTTAACAAGGGGAAGAAAAAGAAGGGTTGTACTCTAAACCCCTGAATTCTGAAACCCCTGAACTTTGATATTGGAAGATAAGGAAAAAAAAAAATAAGGGGAAAAAAGGAAAAACAGGGGTAATAATGCATAGCCTTCCCCGCTACTAAGTGATTGTACCTTAAGGAACTTATTTGGGACTGAATAATGGCATCAGAACTGGAATAAACGTTTCTGTAGAGCTACTTAGTAACAATTTTGTTTATTTTTTCTCCTCCTTAAATAATAGCTATTTGTTTCACCACTAAGTGTGTTATACTTAAAGAATATATTGTTTGGATTACTAAGCTAGTTTAGCAACTTATTTCATTTGCTGATTAGCAGCTTTTCTGATGTATTATATTATAATTAATATATGGTAATATAGGCGTATCTCACATAAGCTATTGAGTGAGATTTATATATAGTATTCAGCTTATATTTACATATAACCAAAAGTCGAATATCTTTTGTATTTCTTTGCAATTGTTTTTCTTTCTCTTTCCTCTTTTTTTTTTCTTCCTTCTCTTTATTGCCCTTATTCTTTTTTTTTTCCTTCCTCTTTTATTTCTCTCTATTTATTCCTTTTTTATGAGTGTATTGGTTTTCTCTTTTTTTCTTCTTTAGTTATTACTGACTGATAAAAATATTGCCGGATATTTGTTTATAGGTTTAGAGAAGTAATTGAGCTATCCTTGTATTAGCAGATGCCAGTCAGGGGAAGGCCGGGGTAGACTAGATTTAAAGGAGATAGTTACAGTATTTAACTTTTTTTCCTTTTTGACTCAGTAGGGAATCCCCAATAATTAAAGGAAGTAGTGTGGATATAGGTAGAACTAGATTCTAGAAATAAACTATAGTTTGAACCAGGCATAATAATATCACACTTTGTACACGTAACTCACATCTAATATAAATATCACCCACTAGCTGAACGGCCAGACTGGGATTTACATTATCCCAGTTCCTCTCTCACGCCCTTTTTTTTCTTTTTTCTTCTCTTTCCTTTCTTTTTCACACACGCTGATATCACGTCACAATCCCTATCACTCTTTTTTTTTTTTTTTTTATGCACATTTGTAAATGGAAAAATTTGTCACCCAAACGAAACATCACTCCCCCGCTATGCCTGCAAAATCCAAAGATAAAAAATCTAGGGCCACTGATATCAGCACTGATTCAGTGGAAGTGCCTACACCCCCTTTTGATACACAAAATCTAATATCACAGCTAAGTAATCTCTTCTCCCCGCAATTTGATATTATTAGGAGAGAACTAGGCACTATCTCTTCGGATTTAACTACATTAAATTCTGAAGTTACACAGTTCTCCAATAGAATGATAGAAGTGGAAAGTAGAGTGTCTAACCTAGAGGATTTAACTAATACTCAAGAATCACTTCTGACTACTCAAATCTCCAAAATTCAGAATTTGCAAGCACGTCTGGACGAGATGGAAGATCGCTCCAGACGTAACAATTTAAGAATAATTGGGCTCCCGGAAACCCCTGATTATTTAAATTTGATAGAATTCACCAGTAAGACTCTACCACTAGCATTAGGATTCCCTGCTCATCTTCTGCCCCTCCCAATTGAGAGAGCACACAGAATCGGAGTTAGGAGCCCTAATGAAGAAAATATAGCCAGACCCAGAATTTGTATATGTAAATTACTAAGACACCAAGATAAACTAGAACTCTTAAGATTATATAGGAAAATTGAGAGGCTCACTATAGGAGGTAAAAAGATTTTATTGTTTCAAGACTTCTCTCTAGAGACGTCTCAGAAAAGAAAGGTTATGGCACCTTTATGCACATCTCTGATAAAAAATGGCCTCCAAGCACGCATGCTGTACCCAGCCAAGATTCTAGTTGAGGAAGGCGGAAAGAGATATCTGCTCAAAAACTTAGCTGAAGCAAGAGAGTTTATAAAGACTAAACAATTATTAACAAATGTAGCCCAAGATGTACAAGTAGTAACAAGAGATTGCTCGGCTGTACTAGACTCTTAGAATGCTTAAAATCAATCTGAAAATTAAAGTCAAATGCTTATTGAAATATGTTTAGTTTAAAGATATGATATTGTATTTTTGTAGAGAGATATTTTCCCATGGTGTTTTTTTTTTTTTTCCCTCCTCCCCCCCTGTCTCCCCCCTTTATGCTTAAGGGGAAAGAAAGAGCTTTCGAGCTTACAAAAAAGTTAAAACTAAGTATTTATTATGGCAAATGAATTGAATGTTCTCTCGTGGAACATAGGTGGTATCTCCTCACCGATTAAACGCAAACTCATTATTAAAGAATTAGGTAAGTTAAAACCGAGTATTGTCTTCTTACAGGAGACTCATTTAAAAGATATTGAAATACCGAAATTGAAATCAAAGTGGGTCGGCGAGGTGATAGCAACACCATGTATAAATAGAAAATTAGGGGTAGCAATCCTTATAAATAGAAATCTAACATACGAAATCATCAAAATAGAACTAGATAAAGATGCTAGATATATGATTGTCCAGATTCGGGTCAATACAGTTAATTTTGTACTTTGTAATATCTATGCTCCAAATAAGTTTATTAAAGAATTCTGGGAAAAAATTAAGATCAAATTATTTCCATTTATATCCGATAACCTGATCGTAGGTGGGGACTTTAATATGTCCTTAGTTCCTGAAATGGAAAGGTCCTCTAAAAAAAATATGAAAGAATATAATAAACAAGCAAAAATTTTTAAAAGTTTTTCTCATAAGCTTAAATTAATAGACATATGGCGTATTAAAAACCCAAATCTTCAGACCTATACATGTGAATCTAAGTCACACAAATCTTTTTCTAGGATTGATTTTATTTTTGTTTCTGAGGCGCTTTCAATAATGAAAATCGATCCACAGATAAATGATATACTAATATCAGATCATGCAATTATCATACTTTCCCTTCAGCTAGGTAATAGCACTAGAAATAAAAGTCAAACTATTCCTTTTCCCCGTTACTTATACTATAATACTAGATTCTCCTATTGGTTAAAACAAAAATGGAGGGATTATTGTACAAATAATATCTCCTATTTGAATAAAATAGAAACTTTCTGGGAGGCATCAAAAGCAGTACTAAGGGGCGAAATCAAGTCATTTATATATACTAAGAAAAAAAAAGTACTAGCCAGGGAAATACAATTAGCGAATCAAGTCAAAAATGCCTACAGGAAGGTCCTTAATAATCCCTCAAATACAAATTGGTCAAAATATATTCTATCTAGACAAGAAAGGGACATAGTTTTAAAACAGAAATCCCAGGAAGAGAAGCAAAAAATTAGTACCAAATTTAGAGGATCTTATGGTTGCTCGGCTAAATATTTGGCCAATCTAGTTAAGAATAGAACAAATTTTTTTTTTTATCCTAGCAATTAAAAAAGATGGCCAGAGGAGTACAGAGACTAAAGAAATTAGTAAATTATTTTTTTGAGTATTATCAGCAATTATATTCAAACACTCAGAGTGACAATGTAAACCAAGAATATTTTTGGTCACAAATTCTGTTACCTAGAATTTCTGAAGAACAACTAGCAGCACTTAATCTGCCAATTACTGCGCAGGAGATTATATTAGCAATAAAAAAAAGCTAAATTAAATAAGGCAGCAGGCCCAGATTGCTTACCAGTGGAATATTTGAAAATATTAGTAGAAGAAATTACCCCAGTACTAGAAAGACTTTTTAATAGTTACTTTATGTCTAATAACCCAATCTCAGTCCACTTTTCTGCAGCAAATATTACATTAATACCGAAGAAAGGTAAGGACGTAGAAGATTTAGGGTCGTACAGACCGATATCAGTTTTAAATGCAGATTATAAAATACTAACATCAATTGTGGCCACTAGATTGATGGGTTGTTTGGATGGAATTATTCACTCGGATCAAACGGGCTTCATGGCATCAAGGAAATCATCCAAGAATATACGCAAAGTCACTACACTTTTAGATTATATGTGGAATATAGAGGATATTAAAGGGAAGCAATTAAAGTACGACTCAGCAATTCTAACACTTGATGCCGAGAAGGCGTTTGACTCGATTGAAGGGGAATATCTATTTAAAGCCTTGGAAAAATTTGGTTTTAAAAATCAGATTGCACAGTTTATTCATAACTTATATAGTAAACCAATATCTTTTCTACTGGTTAATGGCTCTTTAACACAGGCAATATCCCTAAAAAAAGGTACTAGACAGGGGTGTCCACTCTCCCCCCTACTGTTTAATATTGCGCTCGAACCTTTGGCCATATGGTTAAGACAACTATGCGTAGGGATTCCTATAGCTGCGTCAAAACCTGAAAATTCTCCTCTATGCTGATGATCTCCTGATCTTTTTATATAACACTCCCCAGGCAATACCATTAATCTTAAATTGTTTAAATCTTTTCAGTACCTTTTCGGGATACAAAATAAACTATACTAAAAGAGAGTTTATGTGGTAAAAAAGGCTTTGTCTAGTATACGCGATCCTCCTTTTAAAGTTGTTGATTCACTTACATATCTGGGCATACACTTACATAAAAACCCAAATAATTGGTATAATTTGAACTTTCAAACACTCTTACAAAAGATCAAACTTAATTTAGAGATTTGGGCAGCATTTCCGCTGTCTATCTCAGCCAGAATTAGTCTTATTAAGTCAATTGTCTTTCCACAACTGTTATATCCACTACAGAATCTTCCACTCTTTCTTAAAAAATCTGATATAAATAAAATAAATGTTATGTTTACTAAATTCATTTGGCGTGGTAGGAAGGCACGTATTTCTATTGATAAGCTTACACAAAAACGTAATATTGCTGGACTTGCCCTACCCAATATCAACTTCTATAACTTGGCCGCTTTAGTTAAAATTGCAATAGACTGGCTAGCAGAAACTAACTGGTTCTCCTCAAATGAAATTGAAAGTCTGATAATCTATCCTTTTTCGTTAAAAACTATTTTGCATAATTCAGCAAACAAAATCCCTAGTATTGTCTCTGGTTTAATTACCATCAATAATATAGTGATAGCATGGCGTAAATTCTGTTCCCTGATTGGGATAAATCACACTTTTTCTGAATATTTACCTATAATAGGTAATGTAGAATTTACTCCAGGAAACACCCAGAAAATATTTAGGATATGGGAAGAAAAGGGTCTGAAATACCTATATCAATTGCTTTTTCAGGTACAGGGCAGATATTGGCTTTTGAACAGCTTGTAAACCAATTTGATCTCCCGAGAAATAGCTTATTTGCCTACTTTCAAGTTCGACATTTTATGGATTGTAGGGACCCGACACTGGACAATGGAGGCGCATGGTCAGATATTAGAATTTGTATTCAAAAATCTGTGGGGGGAATACTATCCATATCACTGATATATAACATTATAGCTGGCTAAACAGAGTCAAATTTTTCTGGACAAAATTTGTAATACATGGCTACCTTATTTCCCTGGTGTGAACCATGAGAAGATCAAGACAAGCTTTTCAGTCTTGGGTAAATGCAGGGTTTCAATAAACTGGAAAGAATCTCACATGAAATTACTTAATTACTATCTCACTCCTGCCAGATTGAAAAGAATGTTTGCTTCACAAGCATTTTTCTGCCCACGATGTTCATATGTAAATGCAGATATTTTACATATGTTCAGTTCCTGTCCAAAAATGTATCAATTCTGGAATAAGGTATCATACTGGTTTAATAAAAATTATGGGACTAATGTTTATATAGGGTTGGAAGAGATTATATTTCTTGAGGTTCAAATAGATAATCAAAATTTGTATAGAAACATACTAAACACAGTAATATTACTAGCCAGGCATTTAATTCTGAAAGCCTGGAAGAGTACAATAGCTCCCAGCTTATCGCTTTTTATTAAAGAGGTACAGAATCAAATTATTTTCAAATCATTTCATACACAATTATTAGGGGAACAAAAAATTAAAAAATTCCTGGTAGGATGGCTCCCCATAATTAAAACTTATTCCCCTCAAATTCAAAAACGTATTTTGAACCCTTTCTTTTTGCTGAATTAGTTCTATTAAATGAATTTCCGGCATCTTGGATCTCGTTATATAGAGAAATATATTAGTGCTCAATTAGGATTCGGCATTAGGGGAGACAGGGGACGGGTTTTTTTTTTTTTTTTTTTCCTTTCTCTCCCTCGCTTACTTTGTTAAAGTGGAGCAGAGTCTCCGTGGAACTTACAATGTGATGAGGAGCTGCGTCTCCTTAATATATTATATTTTGCGTTTTTTTTTTGTTTTGTCTGCGGACTGTCTTGTTTTATTTCCCGTGTTATATGGAAAAAACTGATAAATAAATATAATAATAAAAAAAAAAAAAAAGAGGTCTCCAATCCTTTGAGAAGAAACAGGCCCACTGGAATTCAAACCCAGAACATTATGGGTTTTAAGCAGATATAAGAACCATTATACTATAGGAGCACTCCCTATATAAAAAGTATAGCTTAAAACAGCTTGCGGGCACACATTCAAGATGCAAGTAGCTTCCGCAGGTACCAAACTGCAAACCTATCGATTACTAGGCGGTTAAGCTATTACAGCTGGTTTAAATAAAAAGATTATTTTACATGTGACACAGACATTATCAAAATATCCCTCAATATGGGAAGAATTAAACAAGCCCGGAAAATAAAAAAAGGGCATCATACATGTCACAGAAAATAGAAAAATCACCTTGGTATGAGAGAGAATATAATACGCAGATCCAGAAGAAAAAATTATAATGTATAATTCTAAAAATCATGGACAAAATCCCCACTCTGCCATAGGAGAACGTCATGCTTCAATGGGGAATGGAACTCTGGTCTCCCAAAAGAATCTCAGTGACTTTCCACTGAGAGTACTCAAATCCCTAAAAAAAAAAAAAATGTACATTATAGAAAAGAAATACATGGACTCCTAAAATGATGGAGAATGGTAATGCATCCTATACATGAGAATATAGAATTGATCATTCATATACAGAGAACTGCCACCGGATGGTGGCACATACTAAGGTAACACACTCTGTCAAGACCAACACGTCCTGAAAAAAATGGATTATTGTAACAGATTACAAAATGCCATGCACCAGATAAAAATAGTACTGTAAAAAAGTTTGTAGAGACAACTGAATGTATATCGTGCCCCAATGAAAAACATAAAACATGAGGGATAAAAAATTTTAATTCTCAAAGAATTGAGATTCCCAGGTCTGTTAGCCTCATCTGACTGCTGACAGGGACCTGGAGGAAGAGAAAAACAGAATAACTAACCCTGGTTTTCTATAGAGGGGTAGCATAAATGTTAGAAGCTAAGCGAAGACTACCTCGCCGTCTTCTAACTGCTAAAAGCCACCGTTACTCTTACAAAGAGATTGACATGGACACAGCATAGCCCCAATCCTTGCTTGCAGGGATACTACCCATAAAAGAATTAAATATCTTCAGATATCAAGGCCTATTTATCAAGCCGTCAACAGCAAATACGCTGGAATTCCGCAGCGTAATTGTGGAGAGCTTGATTCCCCTTATTTATCAAAGCCTACAGACCGGCAAAAGTTGAAATCTGTGACGTAACATACGATCCGCCGGTCTCAGTCCGACACAGATCGATGCTTACGTCATTACAGATGTTCCGAATGCTAATTCGGCACTGACTACTTTTGCTAGTTAACAAATATCTACCAGGTACGCTCGCCACTATTCCGGCCCAGCATACCTGGTTTTCAATCCGCCGCCCTGGAGCTGGCGGATGCCATAGGAATCAATGAGAGTCTGAAAGCAGCGAAAGCTTATGTTCGCTGCTGCCCGATATCCCATTGATTCCTATGGGAGAATAAAAGCTATGTTTACACCTAACACCCTAACATGTACCCCAAGTCTAAACACCCCTAATCTGCCGCCCCGACATCGCCGCCACCTAAATAATGTTATTAACCCCTATCCCGCTGCTTTTTTATGTAATTAACTAAATTACATATTTAAACACCTAACCCTACTCAAATAATTTAAATCTACTATTAAAATTACAAAGTTACAAAAAACTAACAACTAAGTTACAAAAACAAACAAATACTAAGTTACACAAAATAAAAAATAAATGATCAAATATTTAAACTAATTACACCTAATCTAAGAGCCTTATGAAAATAAAAAAGCCCCCCCAAAATAAAAAAAACCCTAGCCTACAATAAACTACCAATGGCCCTTAAAAGGGCCTTTTGCGGGGCATTGCCCCAAAGAAATCAGCTCTTTTACCTGTAAATAAAAATACAAATACCCCCTAACAGTAAAACCCACCACCCACAAAACCAAACCCCCTCAAATAAAAACCTAATCTAAAAAACCTAAGCTCCCCATTGCCCTGAAAAGGGCATTTGTATGGGCATTGCCCCTAAAAGGGCATTTAGCTCTTTTTCAAAAGCCCAAACCCTAATCTAAAATTAAAACATCCAATAAACCCTTAAAAAAGCCTAACACTAACCCCCGAAGATCCACTTACAGTTTCTGAAGAGCCGACATCCATCCTCAACGAAGCGGAAGAAGTCTTCATCGAAGCGGCCGAAGCCTTCATCCAGATGGCATCTTCTATCTTCATCCATCCGGCGCGGAGCGGCTCCATCTTCAAGACATCTGACGCAGAGCATCCTCTTCTTACAACGACTTCTTCGGAATGAAGGTTCCTTTAAATGACGTCATCCAAGATGGCATCCCTTAGATTCCGATTGGCTGATAGAATTCTATCAGCCAATCGGAATTAAGGTTGAAAAAATCCTATTGGCTGTTGCAATCAGCCAATAAGATTGAGCTTGCATTCTATTGGCTATTCCAGTCAGCCAATAGAATGCAAGCTTAATCCTATTTACAAATAGATTAATTGTTTAATATACTTTAATGTAATTTTAGTATAACAGTTAGGGTAGGTTAATTATTAGTTTAATTTAAATCTAAAAGGTAAGTTTTAATTTATTATAAGATAGGGATGAGTTAATATTTAATATAAAGTTAGCGGGTTGTTAGGTTTCGGGGTTAATATTTTATTTAGTTTATGGCGATGTGGGGAGCTGGCGGTTTAGGGGTTAATAGGTTTAGTAAGTGGTAGTGATGTGGGAGTTAGGGTAGATTAATTGATATTAGCAACACTGAGTCTAAGCTTCCTCCACTATGATCAGTCTCTGCGTTCCAATTATTTTCTTACACAAAGATTTTCCACATCAAAAAAGTAAAAATAACTGCATAGTAGCCCCTAAAAATAACACTAGAAATTGGTGTATATATATGCAATGAACAGGCATAGGTAACAATTAAGATGCAGCGATATAATATAAAAAACTAATATAAAAAGGCCAATCGTGCTACATATTTGGAATAGATTGTGGAAGGTTGTTGTAAAAACAAAGGCAAATATTACAGAAGGAAACAATAGATAACACAAGTTAATTAATTAATCTTAAAAAATCATTAACACCAAAGGCAAAAGAAGTGAATAATAAACACTTAAATAAATGAAATAAGGTGCAGTAATGTTTAGAATTGAATCTAAAATTTAAATTAACGACTAACCATGCCACATATTATGAGATGAAAGCTAAAATGATATTAATCCAAGAAATTGAATATATGAAACTAAAAGTATGGAGTATAAATATCAAAATATCATTTGCGCTTTTGCTCATTATTCTGAGCTGAACATCAGTTAAGCAGCGATTAAAAACTAAACTATTGATAAAAAGCGCAAAATAGGACTTGGATAACACACTAGAATGGCGGTGAGAAAGAAAATAATGATATGCAGAAATAGTGAGTAATAAAGTCATGTTATGAATTGTTATAAATGCAAACAGCAGGAAACAGGTTTTTTGTAAATACAAATTAAAAGAGTATCAGATAGATAAGGAAATGCAATGTAACCAATTGTAACCAATTACAAATTGTAGCGTCATATTCTTTGTAACCAATGGCATGTTACTAAGTGTCTTTTAAAACACGGAGGTGTGTGAGGGGGTCAAACAGCTTTGACTACGGCTATTTGCCGAAACGCGTCAGCTGACCCCTTGACGCTACTTCAGTGGACCAACATGTGTGTCTAATACACAGATGCACGGAGGATCCTTTTAAACCTGTTTGCTGGAAAAGAAAATGTTTTTAAACATGTGAATGAAATAAAGATTACGTGGATTTTAACAGAGTTCCCCGGGTGATTTCTTTTTACTCTGGATAGATTAATTGATAGTTTAATATAATTTTAGTATAACAGTTAGGGTAGGTTAATTATTAGTTTAATATAGTTTAATTTAAAGCTAAAGGTAAGTTTTCATTTATTATAAAATAGGGATGAGTTAATATTTAATATAAAGTTAAGAGGTTGTTAGGTTTAGGGGTTAATATTTTATTTAGTTTATGGCGATGTGGGGAGCTGGCGGTTTAGGGGTTAATAGGTTTAGTAAGTGGTAGTGATGTGGGAGGCCAGAGGTTTAGGGGTTAATACATTTAGTTAGTTGCGGCGGGGTCCGGGAGTGGTGGAATAAGGGTTAATAGGTTTATTAGAGTTGCGGCGGTGTCGGGGAGAAGCGGGATAGGGGTTAATAACTTTATTTAGCTGCGGTGGGCTCTGGGAGCGGTGGGATAAGGGTTAATACATTTATTAGAGTTGCGGTGTCATCTACTAAGCATTATTTTTTTATTATTATTTTACAGATTATATTTTTTTGCCTGAAACTTTTCGGGGGGGGGGTTGCGGGTGCCGCAAAGGGGGGGTGCAGGTGCCGCGAGGGGGGGGGGGCGGCTGGCATGTGAAATCTTATGGAAAAAAATCATAAAGCATATTTTATGTCAGTGTTTGGTTTTTCCAAGGACATTGCAAAGGGCCATGGTTCTAATACTCTGCAGTCTTGTTTTCTTTCTATCTAGATCACACCTGCTGTAAAGGGTACAGTAGGTTTAGAATCCTGACAGTTAGAAATAAGAATCATAAAGCAACTTGAAAAAAAAAAAAACACTGACATAAAATATGCATTCTAATTAACAGATTAAAATAAAAAATAAATAAATGAGGAAGCCTTCAGGAATTGACAAATGTATAATTAGTGCTCTTTCTGTTCCCAAGTCTACATCAGTCACTTCTATGGTAACATTTCTTAGATAAATTGTAAGAATAATAGCAATGAAAAACAGAATTTATGTTTACCTGATAAATTACTTTCTCCAACGGTGTGTCCGGTCCACGGCGTCATCCTTACTTGTGGGATATTCTCTTCCCCAACAGGAAATGGCAAAGAGCCCAGCAAAGCTGGTCACATGATCCCTCCTAGGCTCCGCCTTCCCCAGTCATTCGACCGACGTAAAGGAGGAATATTTGCATAGGAGAAATCATATGATACCGTGGTGACTGTAGTTAGAGAAAATAAATCATCAGACCTGATTAAAAAACCAGGGCGGGCCGTGGACCGGACACACCATTGGAGAAAGTAATTTATCAGGTAAACATAAATTCTGTTTGCTCCAACATAGGTGTGTCCGGTCCACGGCGTCATCCTTACTTGTGGGAACCAATACCAAAGCTTTAGGACACGGATGATGGGAGGGAGCAAATCAGGTCACCTAGATGGAAGGCACCACGGCTTGCAAAACCTTTCTCCCAAAAATAGCCTCAGAAGAAGCAAAAGTATCAAATTTGTAAAATTTGGTAAAAGTGTGCAGTGAAGACCAAGTCGCTGCCTTACATATCTGATCAACAGAAGCCTCGTTCTTGAAGGCCCATGTGGAAGCCACGGCCCTAGTGGAATGAGCTGTGATTCTTTCAGGAGGCTGCCGTCCGGCAGTCTCATAAGCCAATCTGATGATGCTTTTAAGCCAAAAAGAGAGAGAGGTAGAAGTTGCTTTTTGACCTCTCCTTTTACCAGAATAAACAACAAACAAGGAAGATGTTTGTCTGAAATCCTTTGTAGCCTCTAAATAGAATTTTAGAGCACGAACTACATCCAAATTGTGCAACAAACGTTCCTTCTTTGAAACTGGATTCGGACACAAAGAAGGCATGACTATCTCCTGGTTAATATTTTTGTTAGAAACAACTTTCGGAAGAAAACCAGGTTTAGTACGCAAAACCACCTTATCTGCATGGAACACCAGATAAGGAGGAGAACACTGCAGAGCAGATAACTCTGAAACTCTTCTAGCAGAAGAAATTGCAACCAAAAACAAAACTTTCCAAGATAATAACTTGATATCAACGTAATGTAGGGGTTCAAACGGAACCCCCTGAAGAACTGAAAGAACTAAATTGAGACTCCAAGGAGGAGTCAAAGGTTTGTAAACAGGCTTGATTCTAACCAGAGCCTGAACAAAAGCTTGAACATCTGGCACAGCCGCCAGCTTTTTGTGAAGTAAAACAGATAAAGCAGAAATCTGTCCCTTCAAAGAACTTGCAGATAATCCTTTATCCAAACCTTCTTGAAGAAAGGATAGAATCTTAGGAATTTTTATCTTGTTCCATGGGAATCCTTTAGATTCACACCAACAGATATATTTTTTCCATATTTTATGGTAGATTTTTCTAGTTACAGGCTTTCTGGCCTGAACAAGAGTATCAATGACAGAATCTGAGAACCCTCGCTTTGATAAAATCAAGCGTTCAATCTCCAAGCAGTCAGTTGGAGTGAGGCCAGATTCGGGTGTTCGAACGGACCTTGAACAAGAAGGTCCTGTCTCAAAGGTAGCTTCCATGGTGGAGCCGATGACATATTCACCAGATCTGCATACCAAGTCCTGCGTGGCCACGCAGGAGCTATCAAGATCACCGATACCCTCTCCTGTTTGATCCTGGCTACCAGCCTGGGAATGAGAGGAAACGGTGGGAACACATAAGCTAGGTTGAAGCTCCAAGGTGCTACTAGTGCATCCACTAGAGTCGCCTTGGGATCCCTGGATCTGGACCCGTAGCAAGGAACCTTGAAGTTCTGACGAGACGCCATCAGATCCATGTCTGGAATGCCCCACAATTGAATTATTTGGGCAAAGATTTCCGGATGGAGTTCCCACTCCCCCGGATGAAATGTCTGACGACTCAGAAAATCCGCTTCCCAATTTTCCACTCCTGGGATGTGGATTGCAGACAAGTGGCAGGAGTGAGTCTCCGCCCATTGAATTATTTTGGTCACTTCTTCCATCGCCAGGGAACTCCTTGTTCCCCCCTGATGGTTGATATACGCAACAGTCGTCATGTTGTCTGATTGAAACCGTATGAATTTGGCCTTTGCTAGCTGAGGCCAAGCCTTGAGAGCATTGAATATCGCTCTCAGTTCCAGAATATTTATCGGGAGAAGAGATTCTTCCCGAGACCAAAGACCCTGAGCTTTCAGGGGTTCCCAGACCGCGCCCCAGCCCACCAGACTGGCGTCGGTCGTGACAATGACCCACTCTGGTCTGCGGAAGCTCATCCCTTGTGACAGGTTGTCCAGGGTCAGCCACCAACGGAGTGAATCTCTGGTCCTCTGATCTACTTGTATCGTCGGAGACAAGTCTGTATAATCCCCATTCCACTGACTGAGCATGCACAGTTGTAATGGTCTTAGATGAATTCGCGCAAAAGGAACTATGTCCATTGCCGCGACCATCAAACCTATTACTTCCATGCACTGCGCTATGGAAGGAAGAAGAACAGAATGAAGTACTTGACAAGAGCTTAGAAGTTTTGATTTTCTGGCCTCTGTCAGAAAAATCCTAATTTCTAAGGAGTCTATTATTGTTCCCAAGAAGGGAACTCTTGTTGACGGAGATAGAGAACTTTTTTCTACGTTCACTTTCCACCCGTGAGATCTGAGAAAGGCCAGGACAATGTCCGTATGAGCCTTTGCTTGTGGTAGAGACGACGCTTGAATCAGTATGTCGTCCAAGTAAGGTACTACTGCAATGCCCCTTGGTCTTAGCACCGCTAGAAGGGACCCTAGTACCTTTGTGAAAATTCTTGGAGCAGTGGCTAATCCGAATGGAAGTGCCACAAACTGGTAATGCTTGTCCAGAAAGGCGAACCTTAGGAACCGATGATGTTCCTTGTGGATAGGAATATGTAGATACGCATCCTTTAAATCCACCGTGGTCATGAATTGACCTTCCTGGATGGTAGGAAGAATTGTCCGAATGGTTTCCATTTTGAACGATGGAACCTTGAGAAATTTGTTTAGGATCTTGAGATCTAAGATTGGTCTGAATGTTCCCTCTTTTTTGGGAACTATGAACAGATTGGAGTAGAATCCCATCCCTTGTTCTCCTAATGGAACCGGATGAATCACTCCCATTTTTAACAGGTCTTCTACACAATGTAAGAATGCCTGTCTTTTTATGTGGTCTGAAGACAATTGAGACCTGTGGAACCTACCCCTTGGGGGTAGCTCCTTGAATTCCAGAAGATAACCTTGGAAGACTATTTCTAGCGCCCAAGGATCCATAACATCTCTTGCCCAAGCCTGAGCGAAGAGAGAAAGTCTGCCCCCCACCAGATCCGGTCCTGGATCGGGGGCCAACATCTCATGCTGTCTTGGTAGCAGTGGCAGGTTTCTTAGCCTGCTTACCTTTGTTCCAGCCTTGCATTGGCCTCCAGGCTGGCTTGGTTTGAGAAGTATTACCCTCTTGCTTAGAGGATGTAGAACTTGAGGCTGGTCCGTTTCTGCGAAAGGGACGAAAATTTGGTTTATTTTTAGCCTTAAAAGACCTATCCTGAGGAAGGGCGTGGCCCTTACCCCCAGTGATATCTGAAATAATCTCTTTCAAGTCAGGGCCAAACAGCGTTTTCCCCTTGAAAGGTATGTTAAGCAATTTGTTCTTGGAAGACGCATCCGCTGACCAAGATTTTAGCCAAAGCGCTCTGCGCGCCACAATAGCAAACCCTGAATTTTTCGCCGCTAATCTAGCTAATTGCAAAGTGGCGTCTAAAGTAAAAGAGTTAGCCAATTTAAGAGCGTGAACTCTGTCCATAATCTCCTCATAAGAAGAATCTTTAAAAATGCTTATAAATCAATCGTTTTAGCCCAGAAAAATGTCTACCAGTCTTTAAAGCCCTTGTGAAGCCCTTTATTCTTATTTAATAAAAATGGCTTACCGGATCCCATAGGGAAAATGACAGCTTCCAGCATTACCAAGTCTTGTTAGAAATGTGTCATACCTCAAGCAGCAAAAGTCTGCTCACTGTTTCCCCCAACTGAAGTTAATTCCTCTCAACAGTCCTGTGTGGAAACAGCCATCGATTTTAGTAACGGTTGCTAAAATCATTTTCCTCTTACAAACAGAAATCTTCATCTCTTTTCTGTTTCAGAGTAAATAGTACATACCAGCACTATTTTAAAATAACAAACTCTTGATTGAAGAATAAAAACTACATTTAAACACCAAAAAACTCTAAGCCATCTCCGTGGAGATGTTGCCTGTGCAACGGCAAAGAGAATGACTGGGGAAGGCGGAGCCTAGGAGGGATCATGTGACCAGCTTTGCTGGGCTCTTTGCCATTTCCTGTTGGGGAAGAGAATATCCCACAAGTAAGGATGACGCCGTGGACCGGACACACCTATGTTGGAGAAAAAGATCTGTTTTCAGCCTTCAGTGGTAGCAATAACCTGATAGACTAATTCATATCACTTTGTAAAGTAAAACATCATGAGGGGGGTTGAAGGGGATATCTGTAACACTCTACAAGCCCCACAAACCTCTGGACACCAATTTTTACTTTTGTTTGTCAGTAAAACACACAGATTAGTATTTTACTTTCTTCGTTGTAAGTAACACATCCAGATCAGTACACACTAACACACATGCATGTACGTACACAAACACGCACACCTAGACACACATAATGTTGTTTAAGAAAACAAAGCACATATATTGGGAATTATAGTCCTAAACAATATGCAGATTAATCAAAAACATAGCAGGTCTGCCTTCTAGTCCACTTTAAATGGACATCGTACTATGCTTTACCTGCAAGTGTATTTAGTTGTTAGCAAAATAAAGGTAAATCGGTTATTTTCAAACAGAAATAGCTGCATTTTCCTTTAGAAACCACCACCTACACTGAAAATATGAATAACAAATGTATTTTTGTAGAAAAGCTATGCACACAGGAGACAATAGCACTGATTAATATCCCAGTGGGGTGTAAGAGAGAGACAAATATTTTTGTATTTAAAATAGCTGGTTGTGTTAAGCCATAAAGAGCATATAAGGTTCAGCCCATACAAATATACTGAACCTACAGGTAAAGCAGACTTGTTGCTGTTCCTCAAGTCTAAACATGGTTAGGTATTAAAATTCTCTTTATGGCTTAGCGCAACCAGCTATTTTATATACAAAAAATCCTTGTCTCTCTTTTACACCCCACTGGGATATTAATCATTGCTATTGTCTCCTGTGTGCATAGCTTTTCTACAAAAATACATTTGTTATTCATATTTTTAGTGTAGAAGGTGGCAATAGGGTAGAGGAGGGGCAGAGGAGGTAGGTAGGTGGAGCAAAGAGGAGGTGGGGAGCCCTGCCATACTTTTGCGTGGGGGCCCTGGTTGGTCTCAGTCCGCCTCTGGATCTGAGTATGATCCATCCATCTCATAATCGGATGCGTGACGGCCGGGTATAATTGCTACTATGGTCTTTCTCTTCTGAATCGTTGTGGCTGTTTTTATTTATTGTAGGTAAAGGAGGAGTTTTGTGACAAAACTTTTCCTTTACCTGCAATAAATAAAAACAGACACAATTCAGAAGAGAAAGACCATAGTAGTAATTGTAATACCCTTCACGCACCCGCATATGAGAGTCTGAAGTTGAACTCTGAGTCTGAAGCCCTTTGACAGTAACACCCCTGCCTGTCCCTTTATTTAACTGTATAACCCATGATGGAGCGCCTTATCTTGTGGGTAGCTTGTGAAAATGGTTTAGAAAGGAAAGACTGGGGCTGAGCTAAATATACAAGGAAATGTACAGTACAATTTTGCTATTTGTAACTGATAGAAGCAGCACAATTATTAGGATCAAAATTATGTTACTATAATATTGAGTACATTAAATTATTATCAAAATGTATGATACCATGATTCCCAAACGGCCTTTGGGATTGTTTCTAGCTTCAAAAGGCTAACCTTACTTTGGTTGCATCTTCTACAACTGACTGTGAAAAAAAATAATAATTTAGATTTATAGTTTTAACACTGGGAAAAGAGACACAGAGGGTTGCATACAATTTTCCTTCCTTCTATTGAATGGTCCAACTTGAATGTGGGTTGGTGAATTAAAGCTGGAATATTAAGAACATTCCCTATAAATTAAGAGGCCAGGCCCCAGTCAATCCCTATACACTTATAGTAACTTGCTTGTGTGTGAAACATATTTTGTGGTAGGGAAGAAATATCACAAGGATATTTTCTTTTACCTCTCCACGTACCACACATCTGGCCTGATATGCTATTTTGCCATATATGCTTTTATTTACATGACGTTTCAGGGACAGCTCCCCTTCATCATGAAGGGGAGCTGTCCCCAAAACGTCACGTAAATAAAAGCTTCTATTGCTTATCCTTAAGTCCTGCGAGTGCCGTCTTCTATTACCTATATATATATCTCTGTGTGTTGTATTAATTTGTTTTCTAATTTTCCCTATGGTTCTTGCACCCAGACCTGTCTGGGGTTAACTGATTGTGGCTCTGGGGACAGCACAGCTTCCTGTGAGTGCCAGTGGCACCCAGGGCTGAGCATGTTGCAGGGTCATGGGATGTGTACCTGGTCCGGTATGAGAGTGCAGTTCCCTTCCGTGTGTGTATATATATATATACAGGGAGTGCAGAATTATTAGGCAAATGAGTATTTCGACCACATCATCCTCTTTATGCATGTTGTCTTACTCCAAGCTGTATAGGCTCGAAAGCCTACTACCAATTAAGCATATTAGGTGATGTGCATCTCTGTAATGAGAAGGGGTGTGGTCTAATGACATCAACACCCTATATCAGGTGTGCATAATTATTAGGCAATTTCCTTTCCTTTGGCAAAATGGGTCAAAAGAAGGACTTGACAGGCTCAGAAAAGTCAAAAATAGTGAGATATCTTGCAGAGGGATGCAGCACTCTTAAAATTGCAAATCTTCTGAAGCGTGATCATCGAACAATCAAGCGTTTCATTCAAAATAGTCAACAGGGTCGCAAGAAGCGTGTGGAAAAACCAAGGCGCAAAATAACTGCCCATGAACTGAGAAAAGTCAAGCGTGCAGCTGCCAAGATGTCACTTGCCACCAGTTTGGCCATATTTCAGAGCTGCAACATCACTGGAGTGCCCAAAAGCACAAGGTGTGCAATACTCAGAGACATGGCCAAGGTAAGAAAGGCTGAAAGACGACCACCACTGAACAAGACACACAAGCTGAAACGTCAAGACTGGGCCAAGAAATATCTCAAGACTGATTTTTCTAAGGTTTTATGGACTGATGAAATGAGAGTGAGTCTTGATGGGCCAGATGGATGGGCCCGTGGCTGGATTGGTAAAGGGCAGAGAGCTCCAGTCCGACTCAGACGCCAGCAAGGTGGAGGTGGAGTACTGGTTTGGGCTGGTATCATCAAAGATGAGCTTGTGGGGCCTTTTCGGGTTGAGGATGGAGTCAAGCTCAACTCCAAGTCCTACTGCCAGTTTCTGGAAGACACCTTCTTCAAGCAGTGGTACAGGAAGAAGTCTGCATCCTTCAAGAAAAACATGATTTTCATGCAGGACAATGCTCCATCACACGCGTCCAAGTACTCCACAGCGTGGCTGGCAAGAAAGGGTATAAAAGAAGAAAATCTAATGACATGGCCTCCTTGTTCACCTGATCTGAACCCCATTGAGAACCTGTGGTCCATCATCAAATGTGAGATTTACAAGGAGGGAAAACAGTACACCTCTCTGAACAGTGTCTGGGAGGCTGTGGTTGCTGCTGCACGCAATGTTGATGGTGAACAGATCAAAACACTGACAGAATCCATGGATGGCAGGCTTTTGAGTGTCCTTGCAAAGAAAGGTGGCTATATTGGTCACTGATTTGTTTTTGTTTTGTTTTTGAATGTCAGAAATGTATATTTGTGAATGTTGAGATGTTATATTGGTTTCACTGGTAAAAATAAATAATTGAAATGGGTATATATTTGATTTTTGTTAAGTTGCCTAATAATTATGCACAGTAATAGTCACCTGCACACACAGATATCCCCCTAAAATAGCTATAACTAAAAACAAACTAAAAACTACTTCCAAAACTATTCAGCTTTGATATTAATTAGTTTTTTGGGTTCATCGAGAACATGGTTGTTGTTCAATAATAAAATTAATCCTCAAAAATACAACTTGCCTAATAATTCTGCACTCCCTGTATATATATATATATATATTTATATATATAAATAAAATGTGTGTGTTTCTCTGGAGTATCCTAGCCAATGCCTCACCAGTCTGACCTCACCGCACATCACTGATATATATCTATATCTATCTATCTATCTATCTATCTCTTTCTTTCTTTCTTTCTATATCTTTCTCTTTCTTTCTCTCTCTTTCTCTCTCTCTCTCTATATCTCTATATCTATCTATCTATCTCTGTATATATATATATATATATATATATATATATATATCACTCTTTCTATCTCTGCCAAGAGAATTTATGAGAAGAACACCATGAAATGTAAATCTTCTAATCTCGATAATAAATCTTCCTAGAGACAGATTTATGAGCTTGTAACATAGTATTAATTACGGAGTCAGAAAAACCTCTATGACTTAATACTAAGCGTTCAATTTCTATACCTTCAAATTTAATGATTTGAGATCCTGATGGAAAAACGGACCTTGAGACAGTAGGTCCGGCCTTAACGGAAGTGGCCAAGGTTGGCAACTGGACATCCGAACAAGATCCGTATACCAAAACCTAAGGGGCCATGCTGGAGCCACCAGCAACACAAACGATTGTTCCATGATGATCTTGGAGATCACTCTCGGAAGAAGAACTAGAGGCGGGAAGATATAAACAGGTTGATAACACCAAGGAAGTGTCAGCGCATCCACTGCTTCCGCCTGAGAATCCCTGGACCTGGACAGGTATCTGGTAAGTCCTTTGTTTAGATGAGAGGCCATCAGATCTATTTCTGGAAGACCCCACATCTGAACAATCTGAGAAAACACATCCGGATGGAGAGACCACTCCCCTGGATGTAGTCTGACGGCTGAGATAATCCGCCTCCCAATTGTCTACACCTGGGATATGAACCGCAGAAATTAGACAATAGCTGGATTAAGCCGAAACAAGTATCTGAGATACTTCTTTCATAGCTAGGGGACTTGTCTGAAAACAAATGAACGGTTCTCTCTTCAACAGAGGCCAAAACTCTGAGAATTGCACGGAGTTCTAAAATATTGATTGGTAATCTCGCCTCTTGAGATTTCCAAACTCCTTGTGCTGTCAGAGATCCCCAGACAGCTCCCCAACCTGAAAGACTCGAATCTGTTGTGATCACAGTCCAGGTTGGCCGAACAAAAGATGCCCCTTGAACTAAACACTGGTGATTTAACCACCATGTCAGAGAGTGTCGAATATTGGGATTTAAGGATATTAATTGTGATATCTTTGTATAATCCAGGCACCATTGATTCAGCATCCAAAGCTGGAGAGGTCTCATGTGAAATCGAGCAAAAGGAATCGCGTCCGATGCTGCAGTCATGAGGCCTAAAACTTCCATGCACATAGCCACTGAAGGGAATGACTGAGACTGAAGGTGCCGACATGCTGCAATCAATTTCAAACGTCTCTTGTCTGTTAGAGACAGAGTCATGGACACTGAATCTATCTGGAAACCTAAAAAGGTGACCCTTGTCTGAGGAATCAAAAATCTTTTTGGTAAATTGATCCTCCAACCATGTTTTCGAAGAAACAACACAAGTTGATTCATGTGAAATTCTGCAGAACGTAAAGACTGAGCTAGTACCAAGATATCGTCCAAATAAGGAAACACTGCAATACCCTGTTCTCTGATTACAGAGAGTAGGGCACCCAGAACCTTTGAAAAGATTATTGGAGCTGTTAGGCCAAATGGAAGAGCAACAAATTGGTAATGCTTGTCTAGAAAAGAGAATCTCAGGAACTGATAATGTTCTGGATGAATCGGAATATGAAGGTAAGCATCCTGCAAGTCTATTGTAGACATATAATTTCCTTGCTGAACAAAAGGCAGAATAGTCCTTATAGTTACCATCTTGAAAGTTGGTACTCTTACATAACGATTCAAAATTTTCAGATCCAGAACTGGTCTGAATGAAATTTCTTTCTTTGGGACAATGAATAGATTTGAATAAAATCCCAGGCCTTGTTCCTGAAAAGGAACCGGCATGATTACCCCTGAAACCTCCAGATCTGAATCACACTTCAGGAAAGCCTGAGCTTTTACTGGATTTACTGGGATGCGTGAGAGAAAAAATCTCCTCACAGGAGGTCTTACTCTGAATCCAATTCGGTATCCCTGAGAGACAATGCTCTGAATCCATTGATTTTGGACAGAATTTATCCAAACATCCTTGAAAAACCTTAATCTGCCCCCTACCAGCTGAGCTGGAATGAGGGCCGCACCTTCATACGGACTTAGGGGCTGACTTTGGTTTCTTAAAAGGCTTGGATTTATTCCAATTTGAGGAAGGCTACCAATTGGAAACAGATTCCTTGGGGGAAGGATTAGGTTTTTGTTCCTTATTTTGACGAAAGGAACGAAAACAATTAGAAGCCTTAGATTTACCCTTAGGTTTTTTTATCCTGAGGCAAAAAAAAACTAATTTCACCCCAGTAACAGTTGAAATAATAGAATCCAACTGAGAACCAAATAAATTATTACCTTGGAAAGAAAGAGATAGTAATCTAGACTTAGATGTCATATCAGCATTCCAAGATTTAAGCCACAAGGCTCTTCTAGCTAAAAATAGCTAAAGACATGGATCTAACATCAATTTTGATAATATCAAAAATGGCATCACAAATAAAATGCTAAGCATGTTGCAGTAAGCGAACAATGCTAGATATGTCAGAATCCAATTCTTGTTGCGCTAAATTCTCCAACCAAAAAGTTGAAGCAGCTGCAACATCAGTCAAAGTAATTGCAGGCCTAAGAAGATGACCTGAATATAAATAGGTTTTCCTTAGATAAGATTCAATCTTCCTATCTAAAGGATCTTTAAAGGAAGTACTATCTTCCATAGGAATAGTGGTTCGTTTAGCAAGAGTAGAAATAGCCCCATCAACTTTGGGGATCTTTTCCCAAAACTCTATTGCAATTGCTGGTAAAGGATACCATTTTTTAAACCTTGCAGAAGGATTAATATGAGTATATGGCTTATTCCATTCCTTAGAAATCATGTCAGAAATAGGATCAGGAATAGGAAAAACCTCTGGAGTAACCACAATAGGTTTAAAAACAACATTTTAACGTTTACTGGTTTTAATATCAAGAGGACTAGCTTCCTCAATATCCAACGTAATTAACACTTCTTTTAACAAAGAACGCATATACTCTATTTTAAATAAGTAGATTTGTCAGTGTCAATATCTGAGGAAGGATCTTCCAAATCAGATAGATCCTCATCAGAGGTGGATAATTCATTATGCTGTCGGTCATTTGAAATTTCATCAACTTTATCAGAAGTTTTAAAAGACCTCTTACGCTTATTAGAAGGTGGAAATGCAGACAAAGCCTTCTGAATAGAATCAGTAACAAATTCTTTAAAATTCATAGGTATATCATGTACATTAGAAGTTGAGGGAACTGCAACCGGCAATGTACTATTACAGACGGAAACTCTATCTGCATGTAAAAGTTTATCATGACAACTATTACAAATGACATTTGGAGATATAATCGCCACAATTTTACAACAAATGCACTTAGCTTTGGTAGAACCGATGTCAGGCAGCAAAGTTCCAGCAGATACTTCTGACGCAGGATCAGATTGAGACATCTTGCAAAATGTAAAAGAAAAAACAACATATAAAGCAAAATTATCAATTTCCTTATATGACAGTTTCAGGAATGGGAAAAAAAGCAAATAGCATAGCAACAGGCAAGAGGCAAAAGCAATGGGGCAATAAATAATGAAAAAAATTGGGCGCCAAGTATGACGCACAACGTAAGTGAAATTTTTTTTGCCGCCAACTAT
>NC_069500.1:763765681-763780681 GCF_027579735.1 Bombina bombina
TGTCGTCTAGATAAGGGGCCACTGCTATGCCCCGTGGTCTTAGGACCGCCAGAAGAGACCCCAGAACCTTTGTAAAAATTCTTGGGGCTGTAGCTAACCCGAAGGGAAGAGCCACAAACTGGTAATGCCTGTCTAGAAAGGCAAACCTTAGGAACCGATGATGATCTTTGTGAATCGGTATGTGAAGGTAAGCATCCTTCAAATCCACTGTGGTCATGTACTGACTCTCCTGAATCATAGGTAGGATTGTCCGAATAGTTTCCATTTTGAACGATGGAACTCTGAGTAATTTGTTTAAGATCTTTAGATCCAAAATTGGTCTGAAGGTTCCCTCTTTTTTGGGAACCACAAACAGATTTGAATAAAATCCCTGTCCTTGTTCCATCTGTGGAACTGGATGGATCACTCCCATTATTAGGAGGTCTTGCACACAGCGTAAGAATGCCTCTTTCTTTATCTGGTTTACAGATAATCTCGAAAGGTGAAATCTCCCTTGTGGGGGAGAAGCTTTGAAGTCCAGAAGATATCCCTGAGATATGATCTCCAACGCCCAGGGATCCTGAACATCTCTTGCCCACGCCTGGGCGAAGAGAGAAAGTCTGCCCCCTACTTGATCCGTTGCCGGATAGGGGGCCGTTCCTTCATGCTGTCTTAGAGGCAGCAGCAGGCTTTCTGGCCTGCTTGCCTTTGCTCCAGGCCTGTTCTAAGCTTGTCAAGTATTTCAGTCAATGGAGTAGCTGTCTGAAAGGCCTCTTCCAGAGACTCAAACCAGAACGCCGCAGCAGCAGTGACAGGAGCAATGCAAGGGGCTGCAGGATAAAACCTTGTTGAATAAACATTTTCTTAAGGTAACCTAATTTTTTATCCATTGGATCTGAAAAAGCACAACTGTCCTCGGTAGGGATAGTGGTACGCTTTGCTAAAGTAGAAACTGCTCCCTCCACCTTATGGACCGTCTGCCATAAGTCCAATGTGGTGGCGTCTATTGGAAACATTTTTCTAAAAATAAAAGGGGGGGAAAACGGCACACCGGGTCTGTCCCACTCCTTAGTAATAATTTCTGTAAACCTTTTAGGTATTGGAAAAAACGTCAGTACACACCGGCACCGCGTAGTATTTATCCAGTCTACACAATTTCTCTGGCACTGCAATTGTGTCACAGTCATTTAGAGCAGCTAAAACCTCTCCAAGCAACACCCGGAGGTTCTCAAGCTTAAATTTAAAAGTACCGTGGGACAATGCAGGCATAGAGACACACTGAAGTAACGACGCTGCAAGAAATTTGATCCCCAGCATTCACAGCCCAGCCGGAGCCCATCTTCATCCCCCAGCATTGTGCAGTTACAAAGGAATCGTGGTCTGAGTAACGAATGTCAACTGCACATAGGGGATTGAGTTTCTAGGATTTGGACAGCAGAGCTGCAGGACACTCATACAGTAAGAAATAAAACATCTCTTACTTTATTTAACTCAGTAATGAATAATGTGACAGCTCTATTCAAGGTTGTGGAACCAATAACAGTTTGCTTAATGTGAAGTTTAGACAACTGTCTGAAGAAAACCTTTTTTACATACATATTAAAAATGTGTTCAGTTGTTTAGCTGTTTATATATAAAAACTTCAGCTGTTCCCTCTGGGAGTTTTTTCAGTTACCACAAACACACTCTTGCTATATCTCCTTTTTTTTTTCCTTTTTTTTACGTAAAAATGGAAGGCATTTATGTCTTAAAGGACACTAATATAGACTGTGATTCCTCTGATATGGAGGACATTTTGGAGGATATAGAGACTGTGTTGGATGACTTATTTCATCAAATGGATAATCTCAGAAAAAGGGACATTAGACTAGAACTGGACATTAAAACTTTTCAGATTTACCAACAACAGTCTAGGATTCCACGAGGCCTGAGAATTTCTAAATTTCCCTCTTTTCAAGTGACCTGCCAAGATTTTATAACCAAATGGAATGATGTATTGACAGCCTGTTCCAAAGCATTAATAGATTTGTTGATTGAATACAAAAAGAAACAGAGATTGCAACTTATCCAACATATGCAGGAGTTACAGGGAGACCTAAAAAAACATCAACATCAAAAGGAATTTAAAGATTATGATAAACAATTCCAGGACAACATGTGGTCCTTTAAAAGGGAATTGTGGTTGTTCAAACAACAAAAAATGCACAGGGACAAGCTTGATTATGAACTTAATAAGGTCTATAAGTGGTCCAGTAGTAATGAACATAGGACACCATATAAGAATAGAGTTACACATAAGAAAGGCATGGGTAACACAAATGCAGGGCCTAAACAATCCAAAAAAGTTACATTCAGTGAAACTGAATACGACTATGATACTTCTGACCAGGAAACATCACAACAAAACACATCTAGTGGTAATTCAGTAGGAGACACCATTTCTGTATTAGATCCCCCAACCCCAGGTACATCCTCCCAGTCAAAAAAACGGGGTGGGCCCCAGCAAACCAAATATAAAGATAAAAACAAAAACCAAAAGAAAATACGTAGAGGGAGTCGGGGAAGAGGGGGAAAGTGCAAATTACAACAGGTATCCTCAAAGGAAAAGAGTGTCTTACAGGACAACCCCTCCTTAAATAATGTTATTAATCTATCATCTAGAAATTTGAACAAACAGGAAATTTCACTTTTACAAAAAGGTTTGAGCTTTGCCCCTAGTTGTAGTTTTGATTTATTTTCCACCATTCTAGATGTAAATAAATTTGTAAGAGACCTTACTTTGAAGAAACATTATTTTAATGATGAGTCAGAGGAACATAGTGTAACACAAAAAGATGGTGATAATAGTACTACTATTGAGTCAACACATCATTTCAATTTTAACTTTAATGATCAAGCAGCCATGACAGACATGCTGGAACTAATGAGGGATAGCAATGTTGATCAAAGATTTGGCCCCTCAGAAAAAGATATTGATCTTGGTAGATTTAAAGATAAAACCTATTTTTATCCTATACATAGTAGAGGCTTAAACTTACAGGTCTTTCAACAGACACTTGAGACTCGGCTCATTGAATTGGACAGCAAAAATAAAAGCACTACTAGTAAAGGTTATAAAAATAACAATTTGACTGCACTTGAAAGAAAAGCCATCATTGATCTTAAAAATGATCCGAATATAGTCATTAGGGAATCAGATAAGGGTGGTAATACTGTTATCTTAAACAAATGTGATTAAGTGGCAGAAGCCAATAGGCAACTTGCCAATGAGGCTGTATACCAGCCCTTGATCTGTGACCCTACTGACAACTTTCGTAGATCATTAGCTGAGATAGTTCACAAAGCTAAACTGGATGGAGTGATTTCTGAGAAGGTGGTGGAATATATATTACCTAAACATCCAACTATGCCGATATTCCACCACTTGCCTAAACTTCACAAAGATCCCAAAAACCCTCCGGGCCGTCCGATCGTGGCCGGTATTGGTTCACTTAATGAAAGACTTTCGGATCTAGTTGATACGTTTTTACAGCCTATAGTTACTAATCTATATGGTTATTTACGAGACACTACCGCACTTATTGCACAGGTCGAACACATAACTTGGTGTGAGAATTACAGATTAGTAACAATGGATGTGACATTATTATACACATCCATCCCTCACGATATGGGATTACAAGCATTAATGTTTTTCCTTACGAATTTCACTACTTATGATTTTTTGACAATTCAATTTTTGTACACTGCTGTTGAATATTTACTTACACACAATTTTTTTATGTTTGAGGGCAAGTACTATCTCCAGAGACGTGGCACAGCCATGGGTGCGAAATTCGCACCCTCATATGCAAATTTGTATATGGGGTTTTGGGAGCTGTGCCACGTCTTTGGGGATACTAATCCCTTTCGTGAGAACATTGTTTATTTTGGTAGGTATATAGATGATTTGCTTTTGGTGTGGGATGGGGACAGTCATTCGGTTCTACTGTTCCTTGAACACGCCAACAGCAATAATCTAAACCTTAAATTCACCATGTTTTAAAGTAGTGATTGCCTAAACTTTTTGGATATCACACTCACTTCACATACTGACACACATTCTTTGGAGGTAGAGTTATACAGAAAGAGTTCAGCGGGTAATACCATTCTTCACTCTTCCTCCTGTCACCCAAAACACACCATCAATTCCATACCCTATGGCCAAATGATTAGGACTAAAAGGAATTGCACCACTGAGGACAAATTTCAATCACATGCAGCCAACACCAGCCACAGATTGGAAGCCCGAGGTTATGATATGAAATTATTAAAGGAAACCAAGAATAGAGTGGATAAATTAAACAGAGATGATCTTCTTACTACCAAATGTGTGAGTAAAACACAGAATAAGAGATATAACAATAAACCATACTTTACAACAAATTACAGTAAAGACTATAACAAAATTTGTGACATTATTCATAACTGTTTGCCAATTTTAAAAAGTGATGTCAAGTTAAGCAAAATAGTTCAACACGGCTGTAATTTTTCAGCACGTAAAGCAAAGACCTTAGGAAGCTTATTAGCTCCCTCAATGCTACCGTCACAAACTAACCAATCTTGGTTAAAGAGAAGAATAGGTTCCATGAAATGTCAAGGAAATATTTGTAAAACCTGCAAACACATCCAACAGGGTCCCAAATTTGTATCAAGTACAACAAATAGGGACTTTGACATACGCTTCAGCATTTCATGTAACACCAAATTTGTCATTTATTTACTTACATGCCAAGGATGTAAAAAACAGTACGTGGGGCGCACTAAACGTGCCCTGCGTGACAGGTTCTTACAACATCTCAGAGATATTGGCAACCCGGATTGCAATACACCAATAGCTAAGCACTTTAGAGAGGAACATAATTCTAATGATACCCTCTTGACAGTACAAGGCATTGACCATGTCCCTAGACACAGGAGACGGGGGCGATAGAGAGAGACTTTTGGACCAAAGGGAAGTGTTTTGGATTTTCCATCTTAAAACAAAGCACCCCTTTGGTCTAAATTCCATAATGGATGTTGATTTATTTTACTAATAGATTTATGATTGTTTTTTTCATTTTCTCTCCTTTTTGACAAAAGAGAAAATGAATTAAAGTATAAAAAACAATATCTTTAAATAAAAAATATCTTTAAGTGGAGATTGAGTTCTACATCCATTTAGGATCAAATCAGAGTAATAAAAATTTTTTTTTTCATATATATCTAGCCATCTGACAGTTTTAAATAAACACACTTAACATTTATGTTTGCTTTAAAATGAAAATGTTTAATATAAGAAACAAAAAAACAATGATAATTTACCTTTAACCATGACTATCTAGGTAGTCATGGGTTAATTCAACAGATGCATGTAATTGATAATTAACTTTACCTTTAAATTAAGGCTTTTCCCAGCACTAGTTATGCCAGTGAACAAGGGCTGACACTAGGCCCGAAACATGTTTGGCTGCTGTTGCTCTATGTCAGTTACAGGACTGTAGCTGATTTTCCCTTTTGTTTTTTCTTTCATGTTTTTACATGCAACTGATTTTAACATTTTTTTGTACCAAATAAAGCTGTATTTTTCAACTTTTAACAATTTGACATATACTTTTTTCTTTTTCATATGATCTGAAGATGCGGATTAGCAGAGTGTTTAAATTTAAAAGTAGACATATCTGAATCAGGTTTCCCCGAGTCAGAGACGTCACCCACAAACTGAAGCTCTTCCTCAGCTTCTGCATATTGTGACGCAGTATCAGACATGGGCCTTAAAACATCTGCGCGCTCTATATTACGTCTAACCCCAGCGATATCACGCTTTCCTCTGAATTCAGGCAGTCTGGCTAATGCCGCTGACAGGGTATTATCCATGACTGCCGCCATGCCCTGCAAAGTAATCGCTATGGGCGTCTTTGATGTACTTGGCGCCATTTTAGCGCGAGTCCCTTGAGCGGGAGTCAAAGGGTCCGACACGTGGGGAGAGTTAGTCGGCATAACTTCCCCCTCGTCAGAATCCTCTGGTGATAATTCTTTTAAAGATAACAGCTGATCTTTATTGTTTAAAGTGAAATCAATACATTTAGTACACATTCTCCTATGGGGTTCCACCATGGCTTTTAAACATAATGAACAAGGAGTTTCCTCTATGCCAGACATGTTTATACAGACTAGCAATGAGACTAGCAAGCTTGGAAAACACTTTAAATCAAGTTAATAAGCAATATAAAAAAAAACGTTACTGTGCCTTTAAGAGAAACAAATTTTGCCAAAATTTGAAATAACAGTGAAAAAAGGCAGTTAAACTAACAAAATTTTTACAGTGTATGTAACAAGTTAAACAGTAATAACAACTGCCACAGCTCCTACTTTTGAAGCCTTTTGAGCCCTTCAGAGATGTCCTATAGCATGCAGGGGACTGCTGAGGGAAGCTGAATGTCACAGTTTGTAATTTTAACTGCACCAACTGTAACTTTTATACTATAACAGTGGAAAGCCTCAGGAAACTGTTTCTAGGCAAAAATAAAGCCAGCCATGTGAAAAAAACTAGGCCCCAATAAGTTTTATCACCAAAGCATATATAAAAACGATTAAACATGCCAGCAAACGTTTTATATTGCACATTAATCAGAGTATATACCTCTGATAGCAAGCCTGATACTAGTCCCTATTAAATCACTGTATTTAGGCTTTAACTTACATTAATCCGGTATCAGCAGCATTTTCTAGCAAATTCCATCCCTAGAAAAACTTAACTGCACATACCTTATTGCAGGATACCCTGCACGCCATTCTCCCTCTGAAGTTACCTCACTCCTCAGACATATGTGAGAACGGCAGTGGATCTTAGTTACTTCTGCTAAGATCATAGAAAAACGCAG
The DNA here is from genome assembly GCF_027579735.1 of Bombina bombina. Classification (NCBI taxonomy): domain Eukaryota; kingdom Metazoa; phylum Chordata; class Amphibia; order Anura; family Bombinatoridae; genus Bombina; species Bombina bombina. Next base: position 763,772,563 of record NC_069500.1, read on the forward strand.
GCAGATTCTTCTTCTAAATGCTGCCTGAGATAAAATAGCACACTCCGGTACCATTTAAAAACAATAAACTTTTGATTGAAGAAAAAACTAACTATATTTTACCACTTTCCTCTTACTACCTCCAGCTATGTTGAGAGCTTGCAAGAGAATGACTGGATATGGCAGTTAGGGGAGGAGCTATATAGCAGCTCTGCTGTGGGTGATCCTCTTGCAAATTCCTGTTGGGAAGGAGAATATCCCACAAGCAATGGATGATCCGTGGACTGGATACACCTAACAAGAGAAATATCTCTCTCTATATATATATATATATATATATATATATATATATATATATATATATATATATAGAGAAAGATTATATATATATGTTTATACATACACATATACACACACACACATTATATATATATATATATATATATATTACACACACCTCTCTCTCTCTCTCTGGTGAGTGCTGGGTTTCCTTTATGTCTTGTATTTGTTTTATAATCCCCCATGGTTCTTGCACCCACTCCTGTCTGGGGTTAACTGCCTATGACTCCGGTGACGGCACAGCTTTTTGTGAGTGCTATTTAGCACCCAGGGCTGGCATGTTGCTGGGTCATGGGATGTGTACCTGGTCCGGTTTTGGAGTTTAGTCCCCTTTCCACGTTTTGTATGTTGCTGGGTGATTACATATACCTGTGCACCCCTCCCTTGTTCCCAGTTTATCTGGCTTTGAGAGCCTGTAATTGTGTGGCTGTGTTAGGGACTCGGGTGTTGGAAAGGACCTTGACGTGGTGCCTGAGCTTGTCCCATTTGGCCAGATGCGGTGACTAACCCATCCATTTTAAATCTTAGCTGTGAGCTAGCTGGTGAGTGCTGGGGGGAGATATATATATATATATATATTAAACTATACCAGAATAAATTTATATTCAAACAGACATACGTTTGACAGCACTCCCTTTATTTAAAATAACCGGTTTTGGGTCAGCATAAGGTGGGGAGGAAAGAAAACAAGATTTTTAGGATTACGTAACGTTCCAGATAATAATCAGCTCCTTCATTTCGGTCCCAATTTTCCATAATTTAAAGGGTAAAATACAGATGAGAAGTTCATTCAGCATGGCAAATTTGTAAAGGATATGAGCACATAATCCATAAGTCATTCCAAGTGCTTTATATTTAATAATCATGATTAATCTTTTTTTTTTCTTCTTCTTTTCCCCAGAGATTGGTATATTCCAAAAAGAGTGTGTTCACGTAGCCATTTCTTTAGTAAGGGCTAATTTTAAATTAAATTATAAAACAAAAACCTATAAAATTGAAAGGGCAGCATTAAATGTTGGAGGTAGGAGAGGAGAGGCAATTGTTTATGAAAACCGTATTTTTTCTTTTCTTATTTTTGCTAAACATGGGGTTAAAAAGAAATGAACCATTAATTTACAAATTAAAAACGTCACAATACTGAAATGTTTCTTAATGAACATAATTTATGTCTCTCTTTGCAAATGGCTGTAATTCTCCTATAACCAAAATCTTTGGGTGCCAAGAGCAAAATCTCGGGTCTTTGGCATTAAGACCAAGGAAACCTTTGTCATTATTAGTCAGTTCATGAATAAAATTGCTGTGTTATGAAGTTAATAATTCCATTCCATTATCTTGCCAGCCACTCCAGAATAAGGATGGTGGGATTTGTATTGTTAAGTAGTGAGTGAACGGATTTTATTTCAGAATCAAAGGCTTCCAAAGTTAGTTGCCAACAGGTGTGCAAAGAATAGGAGATCAACCTGGGGTAATTGAGGCACAGCAAGAGGCTGTCATGGCACTGTGAATAATATCCAGCATCCTTTAAATATAAGTCAGGTACCCCTTTAGGGAAGGAAAACCAAATAAAATACAGCCCTGTAGAGAGGTTATACAGCAGCAAAGTTGGGTTCACGTTGACTGTCAGGGAGAGGCTGATCTGCGGGTGTACTGGACTCGATATCTAGTGACAGTCATGCCATGGACTTCCGAGATCTCACAAACAGTCTTGCAAGGAACCATCTCCTCATCTTCTTCACCAGACAGCCAGTCTTGTACAAGTTCAGCTGCTCGGGGACTGACATTTTCTTGTAGCCAAAGGTTGTGCCAGGCTGCAAACTTTTGATGGTGCTTTTGGAAGACCAACGACTGGGACTAGAAAATAAAAAAACATAAGTAAGATTTTGAGGTTTTCTTGTTTAAAATATTCTTGAAAAGTAAGATACAATAATAACAAAAATAATAATAAAAATAATAATAATAATAATAATAATAATAATGATAAAACACAAAAAAATGGAGATAGGAATGTCCTATTGATTTTATTGTAGCAAACGCAGTATTTGATTACACCCCAATTTGTAAAGAAATATTATGCTCTAAAGTTTTCTCTATTTTATTAGTTGCATTTTTTGTGGTTATTCCTGTGCTGAATACAACAACATTTTATGATGGAATTGAATGTAAATGTACTAGTCAGTAAAAACAGTATCTAAGCACATAAATCCCATTAGTTTCACTTTAAAATGAGAAAACTTTAACCTTTTTCTCGCGCAAAATAATTTTTAACATGGTTCTGCTGTGCTTTTTTTTTTTTTTTAATATAAATGATAGAAAGCATTTTATTTTAATGCCCATTTTGAGCTCTTTCAGGAAGTTGACTAGATTATTGGTACTGCAGCATACAAACTGCTTCCAAAATACAGTCCGGCATTTTAAAGGGGTAGTATACTCAAAATAAAACTTTCATTATTCGGATAGAGCAAGCAATTTTAAGCGGCTTTTGTAGTATCAAATTTACTTAATTCCCCTGGTATCCTTTGTGGAAAAGTAAATCTATGTGGTCTCATAGGAGCTCAGGCGAGTGCATGAAATGCTTGTGGGATACTCCTCCATCAGACCGAACTCGGCCAGTAGTCTTGTTATCCCGGCGTCGAGCCGGAATGATAGGGAATATCCCAAAGCAGAGGTTTGCAAGATGGGGTAAGCGGCAATCACCACAGTAAGGACAGTCCTCGGCGGCAACAGGCAGGAAACCGGAGAAAGGTAGTTTAGGGGCAAACCACCAGAAAGGTCAGATAGGCAGGACCTGGCAAACGCAAGGCAGTCCAGAGGCAAACCACTAGGATGATCAGGCAATAGAGGAAGGCAGTCGCAGAGGTAGACCACTAAGATGGTCAGGCAGTCAGGGTTTAGCAACAGTAAGGCAATCCAGAGCAATAGGGGTCAACAGGCAGAGTGGTTAGACAAGCAGAGTTCAGCAGCAGTATATCAATCCAGCAGTTAAAGGGTTAATAGGCAGAGTGGTCAGACAAGCAAGGGTCAGCAACAATATAACAGTCCAGCATAATAATCAATAACACCCAGGAGAACAGTATGTAACACCTATACTTGGGCAATGATAGGTAGGACTGAAGTTACTTAGATAGGCGCCCGTATTTGTGCCACAGGAGATCCTGACCGGCTTCTGGATGGGGAAGCGTGGGGCGATGACGTCACCTCTGCACGCAGAGAGGAGCCAACTCCCCCCTAGGCAACAAGCAGACGCCGCGTCCCTAGCAACAGCTAGAGCGGCACGGCATAGCCCCCCCTCTCAAGGGTTCCCTCCGGGAACCTAAGTCGGCCTCAAGAAAGTATGAGCAGCATGGAATCTAGAGACCAAAGATGGAGCATGCACATTACGGGCAGGAACCCAGGATTGATCCGCCACAGAGTAACCCTTCCAATGTACCAGATACTGCAGTTGTCTGCGCCTGTATCTGGAGTCCAGGATCTTAGCAACCTCATATTCAGGGTCACCATGGACCAGGAGCGGAGGAGGAGCCGGGTATATCTATTTTTAATGTAAGGCTTGAGTAGTGAGATGTGGAAGACTGGGTGTATGCGCAGGGTTTTGGGTAAGGCCACTTTGTAGGCAACAGTAGACAGTCTTTTCAGGACTTTGTAAGGACCAATAAACCTAGGCCCCAATTTGTGACAGGGTTGACATAGATGAATATGTAGAGTAGAGACCTAAACACGTTCACCTACTGAGATGGCACGTACAGAAGCTCTATGACGATCAGCAAACTTTTTATATCTAGAGAAAGCTGAACGTAGCAGAGAGCAAATACGTTGCCAATGAATGGTGAGTTCAGTAACTTGTCGGTCTGCAGCAGGAACCCCAGTGGACTGAGCAGAAAGAGGGAAGACACGAGGTTGATACCCTGCTGCGGCTTGAAACGGAGAACATCGAAGAGAAGAGTGCCAATGAGTGTTTCTTACCAGCTCCGCTAGGGGTAACAACTCAGACCAGTTGGTATGAAGAGCGTTGACAAAGGCTCCAAGATAAGCCTCAAGATCCTGGTTTACTCTCTCAGTCCATTGGTCTGAGGATGGCAGCCAGAAGACAAGGAAACAGTGGTTCCAATCAACTTGCAAAAGGCTCTCCAAAAAGGTAGAGATAAATTGTGGACCTCTGTTGGAAACAATATTCACAGGAATGCCATGAAGTCGTACCACATGCAAGAGAAAGACGATAATTCTTGGGCAGAAGATTAGCAAAAAAAAGCGATCAACCACAACTCAGATAACTGTATGGTAGTCAGAAGGAGGAAGGTCCACAATGAAATCCATTGTTATGCGTGTCCATGGTCGTTCGGGAATGGATAATGGTTGGAGCAAGCCGGGAGGCAAGGATCGGGGAGTTTTGTTGGCAGCACAAGTTGTGCAGGCTTTCACATAATCCTGAGCGTCAGACTTCATAGTAGGCCACCATACGTGTTGGGAAAGACGCTTAACGGTCTTTGTCAAACCAGGATGTCCTGAGAGTTTACGGTCATGAGCCCAGGACAGTACAGGAGTGCGTAGATTCAGAGGTAGAAAAAAAAATATATATATATATATATCGAAAGCCACAGTGGCTTCAGGTTTACTAGACTGGGCACGTTGCTGTCTTTGAAGAAGGGTGGTATTCAATTGAGCAACCACACAGGAGGGAGGTATGATGTGTTCAATAGGAGCCTCAGAGGAATCACTTGAGTGAGGAAAATGACTGTAAAGGGCGTCCGCCTTCTTGTTCTTGGTCCCAGGAAGATAAGAGACCACAAAGTTAAAACGGGAAAAGAACAAGGCCCACCTGGCCTGTCGAGGATTGAGTTGATGAGCAGTCTCTAGGTAATTAGAAAATAAAGAACAAGAAACTGGCACAGTGCTTACTGAATAAGGAATTGTAAGAAGGTATCAAAAACCTTGGTGCTGCCCCTGGTACTGTACTTACAATAAAGGGTAGGGAGAGAGGGGGACAAGAAAGAGGGGTTTATAGCACTCACATTCCTATTATAGTGATACCCTGTATCTAAACAGTGGATGAGATTATAGTAATGGGTAATGAAAACAATAGAAGTTTATTTGGTAAAATTAAGATAGGTGGGGATCAAACATTCCCCTACACACAATACCGTGCAGAGATAGATAATGAGATAAAAACAACCTAATAAAACTAAGCCAAAAAAAAAAAAAAACGTACCAAAGCCCTGTGGTATAAGCCCCCCTGTATTCCTGGCCGATAACTGGATACGTCGGCTTCAGGTGACAGGAGCAAAACCCCAAGGCAGAGAATTGGTACGTAAGGCTTTATAAATGGACAGATAGGATCCCTGACTTACAAGGGACCCAGCGGGTTAAAAGAACCCCTAAACAAACGCGTTTCGGCCGTGGAGCCGGCCTTTCTCAATGTTTTCTGAAAAATTATCAAGCCGAATGACTGAGAGCAGCTTCTATTTGTACCCCACCCATAGTTCTATTAGCCAATCTAAAACCTTTCCTGAACACACCCCTGTGATACACCAATCATGGTGTTGTGTTATAATGTTCCACCTCCCTTGCATAAAACTTAGTATATTATAGAATGTTCGTGTCAATAGTAAATTCACTCATTGCTATATTATGAGTACAGCCTAGTGAATACGTTACTCGAGAGATCAAAATCATATATTTCCCTGCGCTTATGTTCAGCGCTTGTATATGCATTGTCCACACACTTCCGTTGTTTATTAGAAATCTGTTAGTTGATTGATTCAACAAAACGACCGGTCGTCATTTCATTGGTGGGGGTGTGTAAAATATCCCCCTATTGTGTAAACAGCTTTTATTTCAGAAACCCAATCTTACAAATGGGAGTGTGTTTATAACAGAGTTACATTGTGTGTGTTAGTGACATATATCACAACGGAACAAATGTCAGGATATGCGATTTTCAGAAGGAATGTAAGGAGTGTGTCCGTTATTCCAACTACTGGATTTAGATACCACTTTGCTTTTTTACAACATCCTATTCTGGATCCATAATCGCTCTGTCATATGCATTAAAAATTTTAATTTTAATGCATATGACAGAGCGATTATGGATGTTGTAAAAAAGCAAAGTGGTATCTAAATCCAGTAGTTGGAATAACGGACACACTCCTTACATTCCTTCTGAAAATCGCATATCCTGACATTTGTTCCGTTGTGATATATGTCACTAACACACACAATGTAACTCGGTTATAAACACACTCCCATTTGTAAGATTGGGTTTCTGAAATAAAAGCGGTTTACACAATAGGGGGATATTTTACACACCCCCACCAATGAAATGACGACCGGTCGTTTTGTTGAACCAATCAACTAACAGATTTCTAATAAACAACGGAAGTGTGTGGACAATGCATATACAAGCGCTGAACATAAGCGCAGGGAAATATATGATTTCGATCTCTCGAGTAACGTATTCACTAGGCTGTACTCATAATATAGCAATGAGTGAATTTACTATTGACACGAACATTCTATAATATAAAATACTAAGTTTTATGCAAGGGAGGTGGAACATTATAACTCAACACCATGATTGGTGTATCACAGGGGTGTGTTCAGGAAAGGTTTTAGATTGGCTAATAGAACTATGGGTGGGGTACAAATAGAAGCCGCTCTCAGTCATTCGGCTTGATAATTTTTCAGAAAACATTGAGAAAGGCCGGCTCCATGGCCGAAACGCGTTTGTTTAGGGGTTCTTTTAACCCGCTGGGTCCCTTGTAAGTCAGGGATCCTATCTGTCCATTTATTAAGCCTTACGTACCAATTCTCTGCCTTGGGGTGTTGCTCCTGTCACCTGAAGCCGACGTATCCAGTTATCGGCCAGGAATACAGGGGGGCTTATACCACAGGACTTTGGTACGTTTTTTTTTTTTTGGCTTAGTTTTATTAGGTTGTTTTTATCTCATTATCTATCTCTGCACGGTATTGTGTGTAGGGGAATGTTTGATCCCCACCTATCTTAATTTTACCAAATAAACTTCTATTGTTTTCATTACCCATTACTATAATCTCATCCACTGTTTAGATACAGGGTATCACTATAATAGGAATGTGAGTGCTATAAACCCCTCTTTCTTGTCCCCCTCTCTCCCTACCCTTTATTGTAATTACAGTCTCTAGGTAAGTCAGATTCTTGTGGTCAGTGAGAATCTGAATGGGATTAAAAGGTGCCTTCCAACCAATGATGCCATTCAGTCAAGGCCATCTGAATGACTAGGAGTCCACGATTACCCACATCGTAATTCCTCTCTGCAGGAGTAAAGCTTTTGGGAAAAAAAAGCTACAGGGTGCGACTTGGAGGTTAAAGGATCCCTTTGGCCTAGAACTGCTCCAGCCCCTATCTCGGATGCATCAACCTCTAAAGTAAACTGTAGGTCAGGATCAGGTTGGCGGAGCACAGGAGCAGAACAGAAAGCCTTTTTAAGATGAGTGAAAGCATATATGGCCTCAGGGGGCAAATGTTTACAGTCTTTGTTCAGTTTTGTAAATTCCGTGAGAGAAGCGACTGTTTGAGAAAAGCAATTTATAAACTTGTGGTAATGAGTGGAGAACCCCAAGACTCTATGCAATTCCTTTAATGAAGTAGGTGGAGGCCACTCTAAAACTGTGGTGAGTTTAGCAGCTTATGATGCTCCTCCAGAGTGGAAGAGAAAATAAGGATGTCATCCAGGTAGACGATGACAGTGCGATTGAGGTGGTCTCGGAAGACATCATTGACAAAATGCCTGGAAGACTGCAGGGGCTTTACACAGACCAAAGGGCATTA